>NW_024055473.1:227319-366228 GCF_902713615.1 Scyliorhinus canicula
TGCTCGGCACACACGAGGCCGAAGGGCCTGTTCTGTGCTGTACTGTTCTATGTCTATGTCTATTTAATTCCAGCCACTTGAGAATTCCTGATTTTAATCTCCTCACCATTACTGAGTTGCCACAAGGCCTCAATTTCTGGAATTTCCTCCTTTAAAACTCTCTGACTCAATTTCCTCCATGAAGATTCTCCTTAAAATCTAATATCTCAAGTGGCTCAATGTCAATTGTTATTTTGTAACGTTTCTCTGAAAGTCTTAAAAGTTGTATTCTGTTCTGAAAAACCATCACGCTATTCACAGCGAGGAGAGACAGTGCACATATTCCGTGTACAGACAAGGCTTCCGCTGATTGTCCAATCTGGGGAGACACGAGGAGACCCAAAACATGGAGAACCATGGAAATGTGGGGACTGTGGAAAGAGATACAGAGTCCCATCTAAGCTGGAGATTCATCGACGCAGTCACACTGGGGAGAGAAATGCTTCCTTTTAAAGGCACAAAAAGTTTAAATTTCTCATTCTTCTTTTCCTCCCATGGTAGTGATCATCCTGATCACTGTAATCTCCTCCACACACACCCCTTTGAGATCTCTGCACTCATTAGCATTGGTAGCATAAATGCTTCACAGCTCCAGGGTCCCAGGTTTCGGTTCCCGGGTGGGTCACTGTCTGTGGGAGTCTGCACGTCCTCCCGTGTGTGCGTGGGTTTCCTCCGGGTGCTCTGGTTTCCTCCCACAGTCCAAAGATGTGCGGGTTAGGTGGCTTGGCCATACTAAATTGCCTGTAGTGTCCTAATTAAAGTAAGATTAAGAGGGGTTGTTGGGTTACGGGTATAGGGTGGATACGTGGGTTTTGAGTAGGGTGATCATGGCTCGGCACAACATTGAGGGCCGAAGGGCCTGTTCTGTGCTGTAATGTCCTATGTTCTATGTTCAAGTCACAATATAAATTCGAATTATTGTCATTGCCCTCGACATATATTCTGCCCCATAAATAAGAATCTGTAACTCAAGTGAAAAGTTGCTGGACATTCGTCATGAAAACACATTTTAAAATGTTTGCCCCCCAACAATGATGGCGACTGAGCATGCGCTCTGCTGCTCGTGCCCCAATAAAGATGGTGGTGCGCGTGCGCACTGCCGCTAGTGATCCAAATAATGATGCCGAGGGCGCATGCGTACGACTCCAAATAAAGATGGCGGCCCGCATGTCTCGTCTGCAACCTCCGCTCAGATCCCCCAGGTAGCGGTTAGGTTATTTTGTCAGATGTTCGGTTTATATAACATGTTTACGAAGCGTGCCTAACAACCCGCATGATCCAGATCTCCCTCCGTCCCGCCATTCCCACTTTCATGGATTGTGGATCCGAGGAAAGAACCTTTTCCGCGCCGCCATTAATCACACTGCGCATGCTTCACTCGGCCCAGTCCCGCCCCTGATTCACTCCGATTGGCTGGAGGATCAGTCACTCCCGGACCCGCCCACTCTATTCCTATTCGTCGGGCGATACTGTCAATCATTGCTGGCGCATTGTGAGGCCGTCAGGTGAGAGGTCAATGTCGGGGGGCGGGATTTACAAATCCCGGGTGCGGCCCTCAGAGCCGAATGTGAAACAATTGAACATTCTCCACTCTCACTGGCCGTCACTTCCGGTTTCCTCTCCACAAACAACCTCATAGAGACCAGGGGCGAGACACTGACCCAGTGACAATGTCACTGCATTAGTTACCCAGAGAGACAGGAAAATGTTCTGGAATTATGGGCTCCAATCCATTCAATTAATAAAATCTGGAATTTAAGTTTAGTCTCACTGATTGTGACTGAGGGTCCACTGAGAAAATCTCCAATGTCACTGAAATTAGGTCAAAAGGCAGAAAGAGGGCAGCACGGTAACCTAGTGGTTAGCACAACCGCCTCACGGCGCTGAGGTCCCAGGTTTCGATCCCGGCTCTGGGTCACTGTCCGTGTGGAGTTTGCACATTCTCCCCGTGTCTGCGTGGGTTTTCGCCCCCACAACCCAAAAATGTGCAGAGTAGGTTGATTGGCCACGCTAAATTGCCCCTTAATTGGAAAAAAAATAATTGGCTAATCTAAATTTATAAAAAAAAGGCAGAAAGTAGGAACTAGTTTAAACGCCTGTTGTTGAGAAACTGTTGGAATCCATTATTGAGGAAGCAGTATCTGGACATTTGGAAAGTCAAACCGCAATCCATCAGAGTCAGCGTGGTTTTTGACAGGGTAGATTGTGTTTGACTCATTTTGTGCAGTTCTTGGAAGATGTAACAAGCCAAGTGGATAATGGGGTCCTGTAGATGTATTGGACTCCCAGAATACATTTGATAAGGTGTCACACAAAAGGTAATAACGTAAAATCCAAAGTGGTTTGAAAGATAATATATAGCTTGGATAGAGGATTGGCTAACCAGCAGAGAGTGGGGATTAGATTTATTGACACATGTACTGAAGAAAAATGTTTTTATCCAGAGGGTGGTGACGGTCAGGAATGCACTGCCTTCAGAGGGTGATAGAGACGGGTTGCCTCACATCCTTTAAAAAGTACTTGGATGAAGACTGGCACGTCATAATATTGAAGGCTATGAGCCAAGTGCTGGCAAATGGGATTAGGTAGGTGGGCCACGTTTATTATGTGTCGGTGCTAACTCGATGGACCGAAGGCCTCTTCTGCACTGTGAAAAAAATGAAAGGAAAATGAAATGAAAATCGCTTGTTGTCACAAGTAGGCTTCACATGAAGTTACTGTGAAAAGCCCCTAGTCACCACATTCCGGCGCCTATTTGGGGAGGCTGGTACGGGAATTGAATTGTGCTGCTGGCCTGCCCTTAGTCTGCTTTAAAAGCCAGCGATTTAGCCCAGTGTGCTAAACCAGCCCCTCTGAGTTGCTGATGATACAATGTTCGGTGGCATCATAGACAGCATAGATGATTGCGTTAATTGCAAGAAGATATTGACAGACAAGGTGAATGGGCAATATTGTGGCATTATAAACAGGTGTTGAGGTTATCTGTTTTGAACCAAAAAAGGATCGAACTGAGCACTTTCTGAATGGAAGAGGTTAAGTACAGTGGGTGTCCAAAGAGACTTGGGGTTCATAGAATCTACTGCACGGAGACAGGCCATTCGGCCCAAACTGGTCCATGCCAACCAAAAGTCAATCCCATTGGCCTGTATTTCTCCTATATCCCTCTGAACCTTTCCTATTCACTGCATCTGTCCAAATGCCTTTTCAATGTTGGCAATGTCCCTGCCTCAACTCCTTCCTCCGGCAGCTCATTCCGTACTATCCTCTGTGTAATACCATTGATCCTTAGGTTCCCATTAATTCTTTCCCACTCTTAACATAAACCTGTGCCCTCTGGTTCGCGATTTCCCAACGCTGGGAAAAGACTGAGTGCATTCATCTGTCCATGCCTCTCATGATCTTATACACCTCTATAAGATCTCCCCTCAGTCCCCTACGCTCCAAAGAAAAAGGTCCTGGCCTGTCCAATCTCTCCCTACAATTCAGTCCCTTGCTTGGCAACATCCTTGTAAATCCCTTCTGTGCTCTCTCCAGTTTAATAACATCTTTCCTATAGCAAGGCGACCAAACTGAACACCACACTCCACGTGCAACCTCACCAACGTCCTGTACAACTGCAACATAACTTCCCAACTTGTATACCAGTGCCCGACTGATGAAGGCCAGCATGCCAAAGCCTTCTTCAGAGAATTACAGTGCAGAAGGAAGCTATTCGGCCCATCGAGCCTGCCAGAGCTGGATAGCCCTGACAAAGAGCACACCACCCACTTATCTACCCTATCCCAGTAACCCCCACTTAACCTTTTTTTGGGACACTCAGGGCAATTTAGCATGGCCAGTCCACCTAACCCGCATATCTTTAGACTGTGGGAGGAAACCAGAGAACACACGCAGACACGGGGAGAGCGTGCAGACTCCACACAGACAATGACCCAGCTGGGAATCGAACCTGGGACCATGTAGCTGTGAAGCAACTGTGCTAACCACTATACTACCGTGCTGCCCTATCTACCTGTGACTCACCTTTAAAGAACCGTACACATGAACTCCAAGATCCCTCTGTTCCATGCATACACCCGAAGGCTCTACAATTCAATGTGAAAGTCCAACCTTGCATTTGATTTTCCGAAATGTAACACCTCACACTGATCTGTATTAGAACATAGAACATTACAGCGCAGTACAGGCCCTTCGGCCCTCGATGTGCGCCGACCTGTGAAACCATCTGAAGCCTATCTGACCTACACTATTCCATTTTCATCCATATGTCTATCCAGCGGCCACATAAATGCCCTTAAAGTTGGCGGAGTCTACTACTGTTTGCAGGCAGGGCGTTCCACACCCCTACTACTCTCTGAGGTAAAGAAACTGCCTCTAACATCTGTCCTATATCTACTACCCCTCAATTTAAAGCTATGTCCCCTCGTGTTGGTCATCACCATCCGAGGAAAGAGACTCTCACTGTCCACCCTATCTAACCCTCTGACTATGTTATATGTCTCTATTAAGTCACCTCTCAGCCTTCTCCTCTCTAACGAAAACAACCTCAAGTCCCTGAGCCTTCCTCGTAAGACCTTCCCTCCATACCAGGCAACATCCTAGTAAATCTCCTCTGAACCCTTTCCAAAGCTTCCACATCTTTCCTATAATGTGGTGACCAGAACTGCACGCAGTACTCCAGGAGCGGCCGCACCAGAGTTATGTACAGCTGCAGCATGACCTTGTGGCTCCAAACTCAATCTCCCTACTGATAAAGGCTCGCACACCATATGCCTTCTTAACAGCCCTATTAACCTGGGTGGCAACTTTCAGGGATTTATGTACCTGGATGCCGAGATCTCTCTGTTCATCTACACTCCCAAGAATCCCGCCATTAGCCCAGTACTCTGCATTCCTGTTACTCCTTCCAAAGTGAACCACCCTGACACTTTTCCGCATTAACTCAATCTGCCACCTCTCAGCCCAAGTCTGCAGCTTATATATGTCCCTCTGTATCCTATAACATCCTTCAGCACTATCCACCAACTCTACCGACCTTTGTCTCATCTGCAAATTTACTAACCCAGCCTTCTACACCCTCTTCCAGGTCATTTATAAAATTGAACACCATTTGCCATTTCTCGGCCCACTTCCCCCAGCTGATCAAGATCCTGCTGCAATTTTGATAACCTTCCTGTCTACAATATCACCTATTTTAGTGTCATCTGCAAACTTACTGATCATGCCTTGTACATTCTCATCCAAATTGTTGATATAGATACAAGCAGCAATCTCCTAATTACTGATCTCCGAGTTACTCCCTACTTAGTTACTTTACTCCAGTTTCTCAAATTTAGAACAGATTCCCAACCAGCCAATCAGCTTTACTCTGAGGTAGGTTATTTATATTCACTGTTCCAAAGCTGCTCCTCCCTGGATTTGCGCCAAATCCGCTCCCTGCCGACTAGGCCGTGAATTCCCGAGGTACGTTATTTATATTTACGTTCGAAGCTCTCCTGTCCGAGTTCACACCAACTCCACTCCCTGCGTTGGTGAGATTCAAACTTGGGTGTCTGGAAAATTGTTAGGACAGTAACTGTCCTGTAAGGTAAGGAGTCCTTTTGCTTCCCAATTGGCCGAGGAAGGCAGTGTGTCACAAGGATGGATGTATTGACCGATTAATGGCTGAAGGATGGGGGCAGGTCATGTGATCAAACCTCCAGGAATACATTTAATCAAAGTTGGCGAGGAGAGAATGTTGTGAATTTCTATCCTAAACTGACAGTGAGGTTTCTGTAAATTTACAGGATACTGGAAGAGGAGGTTTAACAGACGGGAAACACAAACCAAACGTCACATCGCGATCTGACAGAGTCACTCGATTCATCAGAACCTGAATTTCAGCAGCATCTGGGTGTGGAAGGTGAAAGGTTTGTCTGTTCTGTCTGTGAGGGAAGATTTCAGGTCTCAGTGTGACTGGAAAAGCCCCGAGATTCTCAAACCCTGGTTGGACCAAACCTGGAGAACTGTGTTCAGTTCTGGGCAACAAACCTGAGGAAGGATAGAATGGCCTCGGAGGGAGTGTAGCACAGATTTACCTGAGTGATATCTGAACCCCCCGGGGTTAAATTACAAAACTAGATTACACAAAAGAGTCAGAGGCATGATGGCACAAAGAAGGGCATTCGGCCCATTGAGTCCATGCTAGCTCTCTGGAGCAATCCAGTCAGTCCCATTCTCCTGCTCCCTGTATCCTCGCAGGTTTATTTCCCTCAAATCCATTTCCTTTGAAATCAAATGATTCATGTGTCTATTTTCAAACTCTCTGATAGGCAGCAAGTTTCAGGTCATTGCCGCTTGCAGTGTAAAAACGTATATCTCATATCACCTCATATCTCCTGTACCTTTTACATACAAACTAGGAACAGGCCACTCGGCCCCTCGAGCCTGCTCAGCATTCAATAAGAATGCGGCGCTGATCTCATTTCTAACCTCAACTCCACATTCCTGCCTCCCCCTGATGACCTTTCACCCCCTGCTCATCAAGAATCTATCCAGCTCTGCCTCAAAAATATTCAAGGAGTCTGCTCCCACTGCCTTTTAAGGACGTGAGTTCTAAAGTCTTACAACCCTCGAGAATAAATCCTCATCTCCATCTGAATGGGTGACTCCTTATTTTGCAACAGTGACCCTTGTTCCAGATTCTCCCACAAGAGGAAACATCCTCTCCACATCCACCCTGTCAAGACCCCGCAGGATCTTATATCGTTCAATCCAGGTTTTACCCAAAACTTTAAATCTGTGTCCCGGCTGCTTGTACGATCATGTGAATGGAAACAGAGTTCTTTGTCCACCCGATGGAAATTCTGGCATAATCTTGTGTCCCTGAATCAAATCTCCCCTCAACCTCCTTTGCTGGAACCATTCTGGTAAATCTCCTCTGCACCTTCTCCAAGAACCTTCACATCCTTCCTGAGAGTGGTGACCAGAGCTTTATAAAGATTCAAAGAAATAGAATAGAACCATAGAATTCCTACAGTGCAGAAGGAGGCCTGTCGGCCCATCAAGTCTGCACTGATTCTCTGAAAGGGCACCCTGCCTAGGCCCACACCCCTACCCTGTCCCTGTAACCCCCACAGCCCCACCTAACCTGCACATCCCTGGACACTAACGGGCAATTTATCAAGGCCAATCCACAAAATTTCCCTTCTTTGGTCTGTTGGAGGAAACCTGAGCACCGAGTGTAAACCCACGGGGAGAAGAAACTGGAAACTGCACACACACAGTTACCAAGGCTGGAATTGAACCCAGCTCCCTGGCACTGAGGCAGCAGTGCTAACCACCGTGCCACCAGAAGCATAGTTTTGGGATCATTATTCCTGTTTATGAAGCTCAAGATCGAGTTTGCATTGCCAACTACTCTCTTTAATATGACCTGTAGATATACAAAATCCCTCTTCACCTCTTTCTCTCTCCTCCCAAAGAGGCTCAGTTGGGTTTTTATGACAATCCAGCAGTTTTCATGGTCACGTTTTCCCAGAGCTGGCCCCACAAAGTGACCAGATGCATTCAGCTCAATTTCACAACTTGCCTTTGTGTTTTTGTGGGTTCTCTCTCACTCCCTATTTTCTGTTTTAAATTCGTTTTACAGGGTGTTCGAAGGGGAGGATTCAAAGTCCGGAAACTCAAGAAAGCATCACATCAGGATCTGACGAGTCCTCAATTTATCATATCGGAATATCATTGAACATGGAAGGAAAAGCATCGTTCACAGTGCGGAGAAACCTTACACGTGTTGTGTGTGTGAACGAGGATTCGCTCGTTCATCAGGCCTCACAAGCCACAAATGCAGTCGCACTGAGGAGAAACAATGGAAATGTGCGGACTGTGGGAAAAGATTCACTTCCCCATCCAAGCTGGAAACTCATCGACGCAGTCCACACTGGGAAGAGACCATTCACCTGCTCCACAGTGTGGGAAACGATCACTTGGTCATCCCACCTGCTGAATCACCAGCGAGTTCACACTGATGAGAGACCGTTTCCATGTCCAGACTGTGGGAAAGTGCTACAAAAGTTCTGGGGATCTCATGCGCCATCAACGTGTTCACACTGACGAGAGACCGTTCAGGTGCTCTCACTGCGGGACTGGCTTCAGACGATCATCTCACCTCACTGTACATCAGCGAAGTCACACTGAGGAGAGGCCAATTCGCCTGCTCCAAGTGTGGGAAGGGATTCACTCGGTCATTAAACCTGAAAATGCATCAGCGGAATTCACACTGGGGAGAGACCATTCACCTGCTCCAAGTGTGGAAGGGATTCACTCAGTCATCCACCTCTGTACACACCCCATCGAGTTCACACCGGGGAGAGGCCATTCAGCTGCTCCGTGTGGGAAGGGATTCAGTTGATTCATCCACCCTGCAGAACATCAGCATGTTCATACTGGAGAAAGGACCATTCACCGGCTCCAAATGTGGGAAGGGATTCACTCGGTCATCCAACATGCTGAGACACCAACAAGTTCACACTGGGGAGAGACCGTTTCAATGTCCAGACTGCGGGAAGAGCTATAAAAGTTCTGGGGAACTAATGAGCCATCAATGTGTTCACACTGACGAGAGACCGTTCAGGTGCTCTCACTGCAGCAATGGGTTCCGACGATCATCTGAGCTCACTGTGCATCAACGAATTCACACCGGAGAGAGACCATTCGCCTGCTCTCAATGTGGGAAGGGATTCACTCAGTCATCCAACCTGCTGACACACCAGCGAATTCACACGAGGAAGAGGCCATTCCCCTGCTCTCAGTGTGGGAAGGGATTCACCACTTCATCCCACCTGCTGAGACACCAACGAGGCCACAAGTAACCACAGTGATTGGATTTGCTGTTCCTCACATTCAGGGCTGAACCATCTTCATTTGGGTCTCTTTCTGCTGATAACAAATTCCAGCCCTTTTACAGGGGCTAATATTCTGGCTAAAAGTCAAATAAATTAGATTTATGTGAAAGACGCAGTGTGGTTGAACCATTTAATAATCTCTGACATAAGTTAGTTCCTTTTGAAGTTCTCTCACTCTCCCCTGTCTCTTCCATCCTCACCTCCAAGAATTGTGAAGAGCTTGTGGAGCTTCTTTGTGACTGAGATTGAGTCAATCCGATCAGCTGCCTCTGCTGCTTCCCTCCCTTCCACGAGCCCACCGGACCAAACTGTCTCTAAATTTCATCCTTTCCCGAGCCCTGAACCCACATCTTTCTCTAGTTTCTCTCCCATCTCCCCTCATGGCCCTCTCAGAGCTCATCTTGTCCATGAGACCCAGCTCCTGCTCCATCGACCCTATTCTCACTAAGCTACTGATCAGCCAACTATCCTGTGTCCATGGATATTGTCAACATTTCTCTCTCTTCAGGTACTGTCCCTCTGTCCTTCAAATCTGTCATCATCACCCCCTCCGCAATAAAACAAACCCTTGACCAGTCCATTTTTACAAATTACTGCCCAATCTTCAATCTCTCTCTCCTCTCCAAACTATATGAACATGTTGTCACCTCCCAAATCCTTGCCCATCTTTCCAGAACTCCCATGTTTTTAGATCATAGAATTTACAGTGCAGAAGGAGGCCATTAAGCCCATCGAGTCTGCACCGGCTCTTGGAAAGAGCACCCTACCCAAGGTCAACAACCCCACCCTATCCCCATAACCCAGTAACCCCACCCAACACTAAGGGCAATTTTGGACACTAAGGGCAATTTATCATGGCCAATCCACCTAACCTGCACATCTTTGGACTGTGGGAGGAAACCGGAGCACCCGGAGGAAACCCATGCACACACGGGGAAGATGTGCAGACTCCGCACAGACAGTGACCCAAGCCAGAATCGAACCTGGGACCCTGGAGCTGTGAAGCGATTGTGCTATCCACAATGCTACCATGCTGTTCGTGGTGCACCCAGGAAACCAGGAGAGGGGGATTGGTGATCTTCCGCTAAAAAGGGCAGAGAGGAGTTTTAGATATCTGGGGGTTCAGGTGGCTAGAAGGTGGGGGGCCCTGCATAAGCTCAATTTAGCGAGGCTGGTGGAGCAAATGGAGGAGGAGTTCAAAAATTGGGATATGCTGCTGCTCCCCCTGGCAGGTAGGGTACAGTCCATTAAAATGACTGTGCTCCAGAGGTCTCTGTTTTTATTTCAGTGCTTCCCCATCCTGATCCCCAAGGCCTTTTTTAAGCGGGTTAACAGGAGTATTATGGGGTTCCAGTGGGCTAAGAAGACCCCGAGGGTGAGAAGGGTGTTTTTGCAGCGGAGCAGGGACGGATGTCCGGACGGCGGGGGTGGAGGGGGGGGGATGTGCTGGCATTGCCTAACCTCTGCAGGTATTACTGGGCTGCCAACGTGGCGATGGTACCAAGTGGGTAATGGAGGGGAAGGGGGCGGCTTAGAACATAGAACATAGAACGATACAGCGCAGTACAGGCCCTTCGGCCCTCGATGTTGCACCGACATGGAAAAAATCTAAAGGCCATCTAACCTACACTATGCCCTTATCATCCATATGCTTATCCAATAAATTTTTTAATGCCCTCAATGTTGGCGAGTTCACTACTGTTGCAGGTAGGGCATTCCCCGGCCTCACCACTCTTTGCGTAAAACACCCACCTCTGACCTCTGTCCTATATCTATTAACCCTCAATTTAAGGCTATGTCCCCTCGTGCTAGCCACCTCCATCCGCGGGAGAAGGCTCTCGCTGTCCCACCCTATCTAACCCTCTGATCATTTTGTATGCCTCTATTAAGTCACCTCTTAACCTTCTTCTCTCTAACGAAACAACCTCAAGTCCATCAGTCTTTCCTCATAAGATTTTCCCTCCATACCAGGCAACATCCTGGTAAATCTCCTCTGCACCCGTTCCAAGCTTCCACGTCCTTCCTATAATGAGGCGACCAGAAACTGTACGCAATACTCCAAATGCGGCCGTACTAGAGTTTTGTACAACTGCAACATGACCTCATGGCTCCGGAACTCAATCCCATCTACCAATAAAGGCCAACACACCATAGGCCTTCTTCACAACCCTATCACCTGGGTGGCAACTTCAGGGATCTATGTACATGGACACCGAGATCCCTCTGCTCATCACACTGCCAAGAATTTACCATTAGCCAAATATTCCACATTCTGTTATTCTTTCCAAAGTGAATCACCTCACACTTCTCCACATTAAACTCCATTTGCCACCTCTCAGCCCAGCTCTGCAGCTTATCTATGTCCCTCTGTAACCTGCAACATCCTTTCCGCACTGTCTACAACTCCACCGACTTTAGTGTCGTCTGCAAATTTACTCACCCATCCTTCTGCGCCCTCCTCTAGGTCATTATAAAATGACAAACAGCAACGGCCCCAGAACAGATCCTTGTGGTACGCCACTCGTAACTGAACTCCATTCTGAACATTTCCCATCAACTACCACTCTCTGTCTTCTTTCAAACTAGCCAATTTCTGATCCACATCTCTAAATCACCTCAATCCCCAGCCTTCGTATTTTTCTGCAATAGCCGACCGTGGGGACCTTATCAAAACGCTTTACTGAAATCCATATACACCACATCAACTGCTCTACCCTCGTCTACCTGTTTCAGTCACTTCTCAAAGAACTCGATAAGGTTTGTGAGGCATGACCTACCCTTCACAAAACCATGCTGACTGTCCCTAATCATATTATTCCTATCTAGATGATTATAAATCGTATCTTTTATAATCCTCTCCAAGACTTTACCCACCACAGACGTTAGGCTCACCGGCCTATAGTTACCGGGGGTTATCTCTACTCCCCTTCTTGAACAAAGGGACCACATTTGCTATCCTCCAGTCTTCTGGCCACATATTCCTGTAGCCAATGATGACCTAAAATCAAAGCCAAAGGCTCAGCAATCTCTTCCCTGGCTTCCCAGAGAATCCTAGGATAAATCCCATCCGGCCCCGGGGACTTATCTATTTTCACCTTGTCCAGACTTGCCACAACTTCTCCCTACGCACCTCAATCCATCTATTCTAATAGCCTGGGTCTCAGCATTCTCCTCCACAATATTATCTTTTTCTTGAGTGAATACTGACGAAAAGTATTCATTTAGTATCTCGCTTATCTCCTCAGCCTCCACACACAGCTTCCCACCACTGTCCTTGATGGCCCTACTCTTACCTAGTCATTCTTTTATTCCTGACATACCTATAGAAAGCTTTTGGGTTTTTCCTTGATCCTACCTGCCAAAGACTTCTCATGTCCCCTCCTTGCTCGTCTCAGCTCTCTCTTTAGATCCTTCCTCGCTTCCTTGTAACTATCAAGCGCCCCAACTGAAACTTCATGCCTCATCTTCACATAGGCCTCCTTCTTCCTCTTAACAAGAGATTCCACTTCTTTGGTAAACCACGGTTCCCTCGCTCGACCCCTTCCTCCCTGCCTGACTGGTACGTACTTATCAAGAACATGCAATAGCTGTTCCTTGAACAAGCTCCACATATCCAGTGTGCCAAACCCTTGCAGCCTACTTCTCCAACCAACACATCCTAAGTCATGTCTAATGGCATCATAATTGCCCTTCCCCCAGCTATAACTCTTGCCCTGCGGGGTATACTTATCCCTTTCCTCACTAACGTAAAGGTCACCGAATTGTGGTCACTGTTTCCAAAGTGCTCACCTACCTCCAGATCTAACACCTGGCCTGGTTCATTACCAAAACCAAATCCAATGTGGCCTCGCCTCTTGTTGGCCTGTCAACATATTGTGTCAGGAAACCCTCCTGCACACATTGTACAAAGAATGACCCATCTAATGTACTCGAACTATATCTTTTCCAGTCAATATTTGGAAAGTTAAAGTCTCCCATAACAACTACCCTGTTACTTTCGCTCTTTTACAGAATCATCTTCGCCATCCTTTCCTCTACATCCCTAGAACTATTAGGTGCCTATAGAAAACTCCCAACAGGGTGACCTCTCCTTCCTGTTTCTAACCTCAGCCCATACTACCTCAGAAGAAGAGTCCCCATCTAGCATCCTTTCCGCCACCGTAATACTGTCCTTGACTAGCAGCGCCACAACTCCCCCTCTTTTGCCCCCTTCTCTGAACTTACTAAAACACCTAAACCCCGGAACCTGCAACAACCATTCCTGTCCCTGCTCTATCCATGTCTCTGAAATGGCCACAACATCGAAGTCCCAGGTACCAACCCATGCTGCCAGTTCCCCTACCTTATTTCGTATACTCCTGGCATTGAAGTAGACACACTTCAAACCACCTACCTGAACACTGGCACCCTCCTGCGAAGTCCAATCTGTGCTCCTGACCTCTATACTCTCAATCTCCCGTACCCTAAAACTAAAATCCAGGTTCCCATGCCCCTGCTGAATTAGTTTAAACCCCCCAAAGAGCACTAACAAATCTCCCCCCCAGGATATTGGTGCCCCTCAGGTTCAGATGTAGACCATCCTGTCTATAGAGGTCCCACCTTCCCCAGAAAGAGCCCCAGTTATCCAGAAATCTGAATCCCTCCCGCCTGCACCATCCCTGTAGCCACGTGTTTAATTGCTCTCTCTCTATTCCTCATCTCACTATCACGTGGCACGGGCAACAACCCAGAGATAACAACTCTGTTTGTTCTCGCTCTGAGCTTCCATCCTAGCTCCCTAAAGGCCTGCCTGACATCCTTGTCCCCTTTCCTACCTATGTCGTTAGTGCCAATGTGGACTACGACTTGGGGCTGCTCCCCCTCCCCCTTAAGGACCCGGAAAACACGATCCGAGACATCACGTACCCTTGCACCTGGGAGGCAACATACCAAACGTGAGTCTCTCTCGCTCCCACAAAATCTCCTATCTGTGCCACTGACTATTGAGTCCCCAATTACTAATGTTCTACTCCTTTCCCCCCTTCCCTTCTGAGCAACAGGGACAGACTCCGTGCCAGAGGCCCGTACCCCATGGCTTACCCCTGGTAAGTCGTCCCCCCCACAAGTATCCAAAACGGTATACTTGTTACTCAGGGGAACGACCGCAGGGGGTCCCTGCACTGACTGCTTCTTCCCAGTCCCTCTTACAGTTACCCATCTATCTCCAGTCTTTGGTGTAACTATTTCCCTGAAGCTCCTATCTATGACCCCCTCTGCCTCCCGAATGATCCGAAGTTCATCCAGCTCAAGCTCCAGGTCCCTAACACGGTTTTTGAGGAGCTGGAGTTGGGTGCACTTCCCACAGATGAAATCAGCAGGGACACTGACGGCGTCCCTCACCTCAAACATTCTGCAGGAGGAGCATTGTACTGCCTTCCCTGACATCACCTCTAGATTTAAAAAATAACAAGAAAAAGAAAAAGAAAGGAAGAGCTTACCTGATATTACCTCAAACCCTGCTCCCGCTCAAAGGTAAGCAAATTTAAAGGCACTCACTCACCTTCACGACAGGCCCCTGCTCCCGCTTCCCAACCACCGTGGGGTGGGGGGGTTGGTTAGAGGAGGAGATAGGGTGGGAAACACTCACGAAGTGTTTCAGGTTTAACTGTCACTTGCCAACAGCCTCTCCACAAACCACCTTCAACTTAGGCTGACCGCACTGCACGTATGCAAATTTCCCCAGAACAGCTGATCAGTAGCTCTGCTCTGCTGCCCTCTGCTGGATGATTGCCTTCACTCAAACTCCTCGGGTCCCCTTCGCAGATTCACCTTCAACTTAGGCTGACCGCACTGCACGTATGCAAATTTCCCCAGAACAGCTGATCAGTAGCTCTGCTCTGCTGCCCTCTGCTGAAGATGTTGGAGATGGCGTCCTGTGTGGGTACGAGCCTGGGGGCGCTGGTGACAGTTCCGCTGCCGCTCCCTCCGATGACGTACACTACGAGCCCAGTGGTGGAGGCGACCCTCAAATTCTGTGGGCAATGGAGACGTGATGGGGTGAGGGGGGGCCTCGGTGTGGTCCCCGATATGAGAAAACCATCGGTTTGTCCCGGGGAAAATGGATGGCAGGTTCCGGAGCTGGTTCAGGGCGGGTATTAGGAGGATTGGGGACCAGTTCGTCAACGGGAAGTTCGCGAGCCTTCGGGAACTGGAGGAGAAATTTGGGATCCCCCCCCCCCCAGAAACATTCCACTACATGCAAGTAAGAGCGTTCGTTAGGCGTCAGGCAGTGGAGTTCCAGCTGCTGCTGGCACGCAGGGTTCAGGATAGGGTGTTGTTGGGGGTGTGGGGTGGAGAGGGTAGGATTTTGCCAATTTATCAGGTGATGCAGGAGGAGGAGGAGGCCTCAGTGGAGGAGTGAAAATGTAAGTGGGAGGAGGAACTGGGGGAGGAGATCGATGAGGACACGTGGGCGACTGCCTTGGGAAGAGTGAACTCTTCCTCCTCTTGCGCCAGGCTTACCCTGATACAATTTAAGGTACTGCACAGGGCGCATATGACCTGGCAAGGCTGAGGCGGTTCTTTGGGAGTGACGATAGATGTGTGAGATGTTCGGGGAGTTCTGCAAACCATACCCACATGTTCTGGGCATGCCCAGCGTTAGAGGAGTTTTGGAGGGGTGCAGCGAGCACGGTATCAAGGATGGTGAACTCCAGGGTCAAGCCAAGCTGGGGGCTTGCAATATTTGGGGTGTCAGATGAGGCGAGAGTGCAGGAGGCGAAAGAGGCCGGAATTCTGGCCTTTACATCGCTGGTAGCCCGGTGTAGAATTCTGCTTCAGTGGAAGGATGCGAGGCCCCCAAGCGTGGAATCATAGATTAACGGCATGGCAGGGTTTATTAAATTGGAAAGGATGAAATTTGCCTTAAGGGGATCTGTGCAAGGGTTCTTCAGGCGGTGGCAACTAGACTTCCTGGCAGAGCGTTAGGAGATGGTCAGCAGCAGCAGCAACCAGGGGGGGGCGGGCGGTGTTAGAGGGGGGGAGGGGTTTGTTTGTGTTGGGTTGGTGATTTATTATTGTTTATTGGTTATTGTTCATTGGTTAACGTTCATTGTTTATTTGTTTATTCATTTTCACTGTTTCACTTTTCTGTACAGGGGTGGGTTTTTTTTTTCTATTTTTCTTTTCCGTTATTTATAATGTTAAAATTTCGAATATAAATATTTAAAAAATAATTAATTTAATGTCCCCTGAAATGTCAGCCATCTCCTGGTGAATCCATCCTTTTTAAAAATAAATTTCGAGTAACCAATTATTTTTTCCAATTTAGGTGCAATTTCGCATGGCCACTCCAGCAACCCTGCACATCTTCGGGTTGTGGAGGTGAGACCCATGCAGACACGGGGAGAATGTGCAAACTCCACACGGACAGTGACCCAAGGCCAGGATCGAACCCGTGTCCTTGGCGCCGTCAGGCAGCAGTACTAACCACTGTGCCACCAGAGACCATTCTTTTCGTCAAATAAATGCATCAACCTGGTAAGGAGATCGATGGGAGGCGATGGAAACACTTTGTGGAGCTGCGAACCTTCATAATTTTTTTTCCCAATTAAGGGACAATTTAGCCTGGTTCCAGTTTGGGCTCAAATCATCAATGAGGGGCAGCACGGTGGCCTACGGTTAGCACAACCGCCTCACGGCGCTGAGGTCCCAGGTTCGATCCCGGCTCTGGGTCACTGTCCGTGTGGAGTTTGCACATTCTCCCCGTGTTTGCGTGGGTTTCGCCCCCACAACCCAAAAATGTGCAGAGTAGGTGGATTGGCCACGTAAAATTGCCCCTTAATTGGAAAAAATAATTGGCTAATCTAAATTTAAAAAAAAAATCATCAATGAGGACTCTGATCTCCGGCAAGGAAGGAAACCCCGGGAGGTGGGCAGGGAGGATTCACAAACACCCGCTGGAGGCCCCAAACCCCTAATAAGACCCATTGATTTTATTGTCAGTCTGCAGACAGGAGCTGGAGAACTGAATCCAGGCAGAGGACAGGGTGGGAGAAAACTGGGCGTGGAGGAAAGAAATGGTGCAGATGGTGAGATAGAACATACAGTGCAGAAGGAGGCCATTCGGCCCATTGAGCCTGCACTGACCCACTTAAACCCTCACTTCCACCCTATCCCCTAATCCAATAACCGCTCTGAAACGTTTTGGTCAGTAAGGGCAATTTATCATGGCCAATCCACCTAACCTGCACATCTTTGGACTGTGGTAGGAAACCAGAACACCCGGAGGAAACCCAAGCAGACACGGGGAGAACGTGCAGACTCCACACAAACAGTGACCCAAGTGGGAATTGAAGCTGGGACCCTGCCATTTTGAAGTAACAGTGCTAACCACTGTGCTACCATGCCGCCCATGTTTATTCCTGGCTCCTAGTTTTCAACTCCTTTACAATTGGCAGCATCCGCCCCACATCTCCCCTGTCCAACCCACAGATCATTTTAAAGACTTGTATCAGGTCACGGCTGAGTCACTTGATTCCTCAAGAAAATAAGGCCCAATCTGTTTAATTTTTTTTTGATAGTTGTAATCTCCCCTGCCCGGTTGCTTCTTCTATGAAGATCCGTCGTCCGGAGAGCCCCGCCCCTCATTCACCGGTTGGAGTGCCAGCCGCTCCCGTTCGGTCCTCCAACCAATTCCCTTCTCCTTTTTGGCTCGGAGCTGCCGTCAATCATTGCCCGGGCATTGTGAGGTGAGAGGTCAGTGTCGGGGGGCGGGGTTTACAAATCCCGACTGCGGCCCAGAGCCGAATGTGGAACAATGTTATTATGATCAATCAGCGAGTCAGCCTGAGCCTGTGGCCGCTCTCACTATCTGCAACCGTCTCAATGCCCGGGTGATTGACGGCAGCGCCGGACCAATAGAAAGAGGAAGGGCGGACGGGAGGCCCGACTGGGTGCGGCTGGTCCTGCAGCCAATCGGAGTGAATGAGGGGCGGGGCCCGCAGTGATTGAAGCATGCGCAGTGTGGGTAATGGCGATCGAGAATGGTTTTGTGTATTCAGGTCCGAAATTGATGAGAGCCGATTAACAATCTGGAGGAAGCGAGAGATCGCGGGAGTTGGCAGAAACGTTGCGTAAAACTGTTGCAATCGCAAACCTCAGAAAGATTTACGGAACTCAGTTTGTACCGAGCGGAGTTGCAGCTTCTCATATTCGGCTCCAGTTAACGGCCGCCATCTTTATTGGATGTGCATCAGGGCGCATGCGCGTTTCTCATCTTTGTCGGGGCGATGTTTCAATGAGTGGGAGGGGCTTGTTCCCCATTGTTCAGAATGTGGAGATGCCGCTTTGGACTGGGCTGGGCTCAGGGAGAAGTCTGACAACAACAGGTTTATTTGGTATCACGAGTTTTCAAAGCGGTGCTCCTTCAGGTGAATGAAGAGGAAGGTTACACAATCACACCCAATGATGAAAGATGATACTTTGAATGTAAGAGTTTGCAGGTAATTAAGTCTTTTTTTCAATAAACAAATTTATTGAGGTATTTTTGGCATATTAAACAGCAACATTATAAAGTAGTGTACAGAAAGCAAATAAGACAGTGCAAACACCAGCTCCCCTCTCGCAAGAACCTGCCTAATCTACCCCCTACTCTACGCTATCCTAACTCCCCCCCCAGCTGCTGATGATTAATTCTCTGCGAAGAAGTCAATGAATAGATGCCACCTCCGGGCGAACCGTGACAGTGATCCTCTCAAGGCGAACTTAATTCTCTCCAGACCGAGAAAGCTCGCCATGTCCGATAGCCAGGTCTCCGACTTCGGGGGCTTTGAGTCCCTCCACGCCAACAGTATTCGTCGCCGGGCTACCAGGGAAGTAAAGGCCAGAATGTCGGCCTCTGTCTTCTCCTGGACTCCCGGGTCCTCCGAAACCCCAAAAATTGCCCCCCGCTGGACTCATTTTCACCCAAGTTTTCAATACCCGAGACATGACATCCGCGAATCCCTGCCAGTAACCTCTGAGTGGTCAGCATGGCAGCGCAAGTGGATAGCACTGTGGCTTAACAGCTCCATGGTCCCAGGTTCGATTCTCAGCTTGGGTCACTGTCTGTGCGGAGTGTGCACGTTCTCCCCGTGTCTGCGTGGGTTTCCTCCGGGTGCTCCAGTTTCCTCCCACAGTCCAATGACGTGCATGTTAGGTGGATTGGCCATGATAAATTGACTTTACTGACCAAAAAGGTTTGGAGATGTTATGGGGATAGGGTGGAAGTGAGTGCTTAAGTGAGTCGGTGCAGACTTGATGAGCCAAATGGCCTCCTTCTGCACTGGACACGCCCAGAACATGTGTACATGATTAGCTGGTCCTCCAGCCCAAAGAATTTGCTCATCCGGGCCACCGTCGTGAGCCCAATGGACGACCTTGAATTGAATCATACTGAGCCTGGCTCATGTTGGGGTTGCATTTACCCTGCTCAAAGCGTCCGCCCATACGCCGTCCTCTATCTCCCCACCAAGCTCTCCTCCCACCAAAGCTTCAGTTCCTCGGTCTGCATCTCCTCTGCCCATAAGTTCTTTATAGATATCTGAGACTCTCCCCTCTCCCACCTCTCCGCTGGAAACTACCCTGTCCTGAATCTCCCTTGGTGGCAGGCGTGGGAAGGATGGTACCTTTCTGCGTACAAAATCCCGCACCTGCAAGTACCAGAAATCATTCCCCCCTTGCCAGCCCAAATTTATCCTCCAGCGCCCTCATGCTCGGGAAGCTCCCTTCTAGAAGAAAATTGCCCATCCTCGCGATCCCTGCCCTCGGCCATAATTGAAACCCACCGTCCATATTCCCCGGGGCAAATCTGTGATTGTCGTAAAACGGGGACCAGACCGATGCTCTCACCCATGTGCCTCCTCCATTAGCCGCAGAGCCGCCACCACTATAGGGCTGGTGGAGTATCATGCCGCGGGGGAGCGGCAGAGGAGCCGTTACCAAGGCTGCCAAGCTGATGCCCCTGCACGAGGCTGCCTCCATCCGCTCCCAAATCGACCCAGTACCCATCATCTATTTCCTTTTCGTGGCTATGTTGGCCGTCCAGTAGTAGTTGCTGAAATTCAACAACGCCAGCCCCCCTTCCCCTCGGTTCCTCTCGAGCATCGCCTTCCTCACCCGCGGGGACTTTCCCACCCACACAAATCCCAAGATAATTTTATTAAGCCTCTTAAAAAAGGACCGTGGGATGAAAATGGGGAGACACTGAAACATGAACAGGAATCTCTGGAGAATCGTCATCTTCACCATATGCACTCTTCCCTAGTCACAGCGGGAGCGTGTCCATCTCCAAAACTCGTCCCTCATTTGCTCTACCAACCGGGACAAGTTTAACTTGTGTAACCTACCTCAGTCCCATGCCACTTGTATCCCTAAATACCCGAAGCTATCCCCCACCAGCCTGAAGGGCAGCCCCCTCAGCCTACTCTCCTGCCCCCTTGCCTGCACTACAAACAATTCGCTCTTTGCCATATTCAATTTATATCCTGAGAACCGGCCAAACTCCCTCAGGGTTTCCATGATTCCGTGCATCCCAGCCATTGGATCTGACAGGTATAAAAGCAGGTCATCCGCATATGACGAGACTTTGTGTTCCACCCCTCCCCGGACAAACCCTTTCCAGCCCCTTGAAGCTCTCAGAGCAATTGCCAGCGGTTCTCTTGCCAACGCAAACAGCAGTGGGGAGAGGGGGCATCCCTGTCTAGTCCCACGGTGCAGTCTGAAGTAGTCAGATGTCGTCCTGTTCGTCCTGACACTAGCCTCCGGGGCCTGGTATGACAGCCTTACCCAGTTGATAAATCCTTCCCCGAACCCGAGACGTCCCAGCACCTCCCATAAATAGTCCCACTCGACCCGGTCAAAAGCCTTTTCGGCGTTCATTGCCACCACTACCTCTGCCTCCGTACTCTCGGGGGCGTCATGATCACGTTGAGCAGCATTCTTAGATTGGCCACCAACTGCCTGTCCTTTACAACCCGTTTGGTCCTCCACAATCACGTCCGATACACAGTCCTCAATTATGGACGCCAACAGCTTGGCCAGTAATTTAGCATCTACGTTAATCAAGGAGATCGGTCTATAGGACCCACATTCCTCCTGGTCTTTATCCCGTTTCAGTATCAGCGAGATAGTGGCCTGTGACATTGTCAGGAGTAAGACCTCTCTGTCTCTTGCCTCATTGAATACCCTGATCATGACCGGCCCCACTATCTCGGAGGACTTTTCATAGAACTCCTCCAGGTATCTGTCCGGCCCCAGGGCTTTGCCCGACTGCACGGCCTTCAGGCCCCCCCCTGCCCCCTCCCAAGTATTTCTTTGGACCTGATCGGGACCTCCAGCCCGTCCACCAACCCCCTACCCACTTTTGGGAAGGTCAGTCCATCTAAAAAGCACCTCATCCTCTCCGGTCCCGTGGGGGATTCCGAGGAATACAGCTTGCTGTAGAAGTCCCTAAACACCTTGTTCAGTCCGACCGGGTACCCCACCAGGTTTTCCTCCCCATCAACTACCTTTGCTATTTCCCGAGCGCCCTTCTTTCTTAATTGTTGTGCAAGCATTCTGCCGGCCTTCTCCCCATGCTTGTATATTGCGCCCCTCGCTTTTCTAAGCTGCTCTACAGTCTTCCCTGCAGACAACACCCCAAACTCCGTCTGCAGCCTCTGTCGTTCCCGAAGTAACTCTGCCCTCGGGACTCCGCATAGCTCCTGTCCGTCCGTAGGATCTCCTTAACCAATCGGTCCACTTCTGCCCTGTCCTGTCCCTAAGAGCTCATATTGAAATCAGCTCCCCTCTCACCACTGCCTTCAGCGCCTCCCAAAGCACCGCTGCTGAGACTTCCCCTGTGTCGTTGATCTGCAGGTAGTTCTGCATACATTTCCTCAACCTCTCACACACCGCCTTGCGCGCTAGCAGACCAACCTCTAACTTCCATTCTGGGCGCTGAAAGCTTCCCTTGCATACCTGCAGATCAACCCAGTGCGGAGAATGGTCGAGATAGTAATCGCCGAATATTCTGCATCCGTCACCCCTGCCAACAAGTCCTCCTCATGATTTAAAAAATCGATCCAGGAATATACTTTGTGAACGTGTGAATAGAACAAAAAATCCTTCGCCGACGGCGACTAAATCTCCATAGGTCCACGCCCCCCGCCCACTTGCTCCAACCCTCGCAGTTCCTTTGCCATTGCCGGCACCCGACCCGTTCTTGAACATGACCGGTCCATGCCGGGGTCAAAACTGTGTTAAAGTCCCCACCCATGGTCAGCATGTGTGAGTCCAGGTCGGGAATCTTCCCCAGCAACCTCTTGTTAAAATCTACATCATCCCAATTTGGGGCATGTACATTAACTAGGACTACCCTCACCCCCTCGAGCTTACCACTAACCGTGTGACAAATCTACCACCCCCGTCCGCAACTGTACTGTCCGCCTCAAATTGGACCCACTTGTTGATCAGGATCGCCACCCCCTGGTCTTAGTGACAAGCCCCGAATGGAAGACACCCCCCACCTGGCTTGCGTTGACTATCTCACCCAGCTAGCCTGGTGTTTCTCGACTGGCGCCAACAGGTCTCCCGCCTATTGTTCCCTGACTCTCCCCCCCCCCCCCACCCACCCCCACCCCGCCGCCCATCCACACCACTTCCCCAAATCAGCCCTACTCGAACAATTACTCTAAGCAATACAAAGACAACCCCGACAATAGTTCAATATAAGTAATATAAAATAAAATAACCGGAACTATCAACCACCCCATCCGAATGCAGATGAAATTGAAAATAATTCCCAGAAAATACCCCCCAGAACCGAACAACTTTAACTTTCCCCTATTTCCAGCAAAACTCCAATACAGAAGAGAAAAAGAGACATGGAGAAAAAAGCAAAAACCAAGAAACAGAAACATGAAAGACATGCAGACATCTCTCAAACAGAAACGCTCCAACATAAGTCCACAAATACTCGGCTCGGGACTGTGGTGATATGCTTCACTGTAAATACACAAGGGGTTAATGTAAATACACGTAGACTAGATAGACACTAGAGGGAGCACCAGAGACATGACCACACAGACATTCAACCAATCGGTCAGTAAGATAGAACACGACTAATGGGCATTCAAGGTACACCCAGAGATGACACCACCACAGGAGGGCATTACACCAGCCCATATAAAAGGACACAGCACTCATGATCTTGCTGTTTCCAGTGGAGACACTTAGTGTGTACACAGGGTTGATTCAACACATCATACCCACCACCTGGATTGTAGCAGACTGGTTTGTCAGTCTGAGTAGCTTTAGGAGGATTTACGGGAGAGTAGAATCCAAGTAGGAGAATTATTAACAGTTTAAATAAACGTGTTAAAGCTATCTCCAAGTCTGAACCTCCTTTGTCAGAGTGCACATCAAGGAAGCAGCTTATGCTACTTCAAGAGTATAACAAAACAGAGACTAGCCATTGCCTCCTTGTAAAGTCCATCGTCTCCTCGGGTTCCACAAAATAATGGTGCTGGCCCTCATGCGTGACCCACAGATGCGTCAGGTAGAGCAGTCCAAATTTCACCTGCTTCCTGTACAAAATCTTTATCTTGCCTGTAGCCTGCCCTCCGTCTGGCCACCTCCACGCTCAGATCCTGGTAGACACGCAGGGTGCTATTGTCCCATTTACAGCTCCGCGTACTCTTGGCCCACTGGAACCTGTGGAATCGGACCACCATCGCCTGTGGGGGACCCCCTGGCCGCGGCTGTGCTCTATGTGCCCTGTCCACCTCCAGTGGTCGAGGGAATACCTAATTTCCCAGCAGCTTCTGGAACATGTCTGCCATCTACTTGTCAGCATCCAACCCCTCAGCCCCCGCCGGGAGGCCAACGACTCTCAGGTTCTGCCGGCGGGACCTGTTCTCCATCTTTTCCAAGAGCCTTTTTTGTTGCTCCCACAACTTTCCGATCTCCACGTCCGCCACTGTTTGAAAATCCACCTGCTCCTTCATTGTCCTCTCCAGCTCCTGGATCTTCCGATCCTGGGTGTCCTGCCTTTTCTCCAATCGATCAAATGAATTCTGGTGCAGTTCCAAATTATCCTGTCTCAGTGCCGATAAGCTCTCCTGTATAACCTTCAACAGGTGATCCATTGTCAGCTGAGCTGACTGCACCAGGGTCTGGACATCGGCCATATTGCTTTCAACTGCAGCCTCCACACTGCCCTTGTTTGACCACTTCTTCAGCTGTTTGCGATTATTCCTGCTTAGTTCCATACACCTCGGTATGGATTCAGTGCCTGAGTCTGTTATTTTCCAATCCAGCGCTCAAAAGCGCAAAAATGTCAGGGGGGATAGGTCAAAAGTCCAGCCGGAGCGAGAGCCACCAAATGTGCGACTTACTCCCTCATAGCCGCCACCGGAAATCCCGATAATGAAGTCTTTCCAGGTCCAGATGGTGTGACTGGAGAGAAGGATAATCACAGGTTAAAGAGATGTGAATTGTCTCGAGCCAGGACAGTTGGTAGGGTTTCGCAAGCCCAGTTGGAGTTGGGGGGGGGGGGGGGGGGGGGGGGGGGGTAAAAGTAGTATCAATTAACATCAATCAGGAGAATTGGGAGGGTGAATATTAGATACAACAGAGTGAGAATGGAGGGAGAAGGGGTGGCACAGTGGTTAGCATTGCTGCCTACGGCGCTGAGGACCCGGGTTCGAATCCCGGCCCTGGGTCACTGTCTGTGAGGAGTTTGCACATTCTCCCCGTGTCTGCGTGGGTTTCAGCCCCACAACCCAAAGATGTGCAGGTTAGGTGGATTGGCTACTTTAAATTGCCCCTTAATTGGAAAAAATGAATTGGATATTCTAAATTTATATTAAAAAAAGAATGGAGGGAGAGTGTGTGGGATGGAGATTTACAGCTTTTGGAGAATGAGAGAGTAAATAATGTTCCATAGGAACTAGAATTGTCTGTTCTGAATTCCTATCCTGGACTACAAAGAACAAACAAAAGTACAGCACAGGAACCGGCCCTTCGGCCCTCCAAGCCTGCGTCGACCACGCTGCCCGTCTAAACTAAAATCTTCTACACTTCCGGGGTCCGTATCCCTCTATTTCCATCTTATTCGTGTATTTGTCAAGATGCCCCTTAAACGTCACTATCGTCCCTGCTTCTAACACCTCCTCTGGCAGCGAGTTCCAGGCACCCACTACCCTCTGTGTAAAAAAACTTACCTCGTACATCTGCTCTAATCCTTCCCCCTTGCACCTTAAACCTATGCCCCCTAGTAATTGACCCCTCGACCCTGGGAAAAAGTCTCTGACTATCCACTGTGTCTCATAATTTTTAGACCTCTATCAGGTCGCCCCTCAACCTCCTTTGTTCCAGTGAGAACAAACCAAGTTTATTCAACCGCTCTTCATAGCTAATGCCTCCATACCAGACAACATCCTGGTAAATCTCTTCTGCACATGTTCTAAATCTTCCACATCCTTCTAGTAGTGTTGCGACCAGAATTGAACACTATACTCCAAGTGTGGCCTAGATAAGGTTCTATACAGCTGGAACATAACTTGCCAATTTTATACTCAATACGTCTGCTTATTGACTAACAATGATGACTTTTGTAAATTGTTTTTAAAGGATATTGGAAGAGGAGGAATTACAGACAGAGATCTCAAACGTCATGACTCGATACCTCTGATCTGAATATCATCGAGCTCTGAAAATCATCGGCGAGAAGGAGAAATGTTTGTCCAGTCTCTTGGCTTCAAAAGATTTTAAATGTGGTTGTGACTGGAAAAGCACCGAGACTCATGCAACACACACCCGAATGAACAGACTGTGGAAACAGCTTAATCCAGTTACACAGCCTGAAAAAAAAATCACATCGTGCACAGGGAGGAGAGACAGTGAACATACTCTGTGTTAGTTAACGTTTCCACTGATTGTCCAACCTGGAGAGACACGAGGAGACCCAAAACATGGAGAAACTGTGGAAATGTGGGGACTGTGGGAAGGGATTCAGAGTCCCATCTCAGCTGGAGACTCATCGACGCAGTCACACTGGGGAGAGGCCGTTCACCTGCTCTCAGTGTGGGCAGGGATTCACTCGATTATTCAGCCTGCAGACACACCAGCGAGTTCACACTGGGGAGAAACCATTCACCTGCTCTCAGTGTAGGAAGGGATTCATTGATTTATCCACCCTGCAGAGACATCAGCGAATTCACACTGGGGAGAGGCCGTTCACCTGCCCTCAATGTGGAAAGGGATTTATTGATTCATCCAACCTGCTGAGACACCAGCGAGTTCACACTGGGGAGAAGCCGTTCACCTGCTCTCAATGTGGGAAAGGATTTGCACGGTTATCCAATCTGCAGATACACCAGCGAGTTCACACTGGGGTGAAACCATTCACCTGCTCTCAGTGTGGGAAGGGATTCAAACAGTTAGTCACCCTGCAGGCACACCAGCGACTTCACACTGGGGAGAAGCCATTCACTTGCTCTCAGTGTGGGAAGGGATTCAGTGATTCATCCACCTTGCGGAACCATCAGCAAGTTCACATTGGACAGAGGCCGTTCACCTGTTCTCAGTGTGGGAAGGGATTCACTCGGTTATCCACCCTGCGGACACACCAGCGAATTCACACTGGGGAGAGGCCATTCACTTGCTCTCAGTGTAGGAAGGGATTCATTGATTTATCCACCCTGCAGAGACATCAGCGAATTCACGCTGGGGAGAAGCCATTCACCTGCCCTCAATGTGGAAAGGGATTTATTGATTCATCCAACCTGCTGAGACACCAGCGAGTTCACACTGGGGAGAAGCCGTTCACCTGCTCTCAATGTGGGAAGGGATTTGCACGGTTATCCAATCTGCAGATACACCACCGAGTTCACACTGGGGAGAAGCCATTCACTTGCTCTCAATGTGGGCAGCGATTCACTCAGTTACATCACATGCAGTCACACCAGCGAGTTCACACTGGGGAGAGGTCATTGTTAGACTCGGAATAGTGGAGAATGATCAAGCCTTGAATTCAGGTCGTATGATTTATTAAAGATTGCAAAAAACAGCCGACAGACCAGATCTGCCTTAACCTCCGTGTAAGAGATAGAACTCCGCTCAGCCGACAGAAGTGAGGGTCCAAGTTATGTACATTTTTAGAGAGTCATCACTCCTCTTTGCTCCTCCCAATATTCTGTAGCTTAGAACTTACCAAACAACTAATGTTTATTCAAAACTCTTAAGATCTCCACAGTGGTGCTGTTTTCCTTACTAAGCGAGGAGTCTCCGTGATCTTTAGAATTGGTAATAGGTCACACTTCTAGATATTTCCTAGCCTGAGACTCCTTCATATAGGAGAGGAATGGATGTCTGTCAGTTCCTTCCCTCTGATATCTGCTAATGCCAGCAATTGGATTCTTCCGAAAACAGAGTCAGTCTCTCCCTTATCACCTATCTGCCTCCTATGAGGCCCCAAAACTTCTTACTGCAGGCTGCCCTCGACGATTTTACTTTTAATACAAAAGATAATATGGTCACCACTCCTAATTCACAGAATATTTTATAATGCTTGTTATATTAGATTATAATACGAATTATATTAAAGATTATACAAGGTGTGCCCTTAATATAAGTGCGTATCGATGATTACCATTTATAAAGGTCACACTGAGTGAATTCATAACATATATATGTGGCATTAATCACAGTTTAGAATTCGACATTCTACACTACCTACATATGTTTTAATTAATATATGGTGTCAAATAATAACTATAGATAATTATTTCAATGCACAAATTAAAGTTTACAAAATAAAAAAATAATGCAGGTGTCAAGTGTGAGCATTCCGATGATTGATAAACGTGTGTCATTACAAGTTAACCATATACTTTTGGAGGGCACGGTAGCACAGTGGTTAGCACAGTTGTTTCACAGCTCCAGGGTCCCAGGTTTGATTCCCGGCTTGGGTCACGCTGTGTGGAGTTTGCACGTTCTCCCTGTGTCCGCATGGGTTTCCTCCGGATGCTCCAGTTTCCTCCCACAGTTCAAAGATGTGCAGGTTACGTGGATTGACCATGCTACATTGCCCTTTGCGTCCAAAATGGTTAGGTGGGTTAACTGGGTTATGGGGATAGGGTGGGAGTGGGCTGAGGTAGGGTGCTCTTTCCAAGGGCCGGTGCAGACTCAATGGGCCGTATGGCCTCCTTCTGCACTGTAAATACTTTACTGTGTACACTGTTCCAGAGTTCAAGACAGAGTCAAAAATAATTACTTCTTTGTAACTCTTATAAGATAGATCATTATGTTACATCTATGATTCTACTTCACGTCTGTGATATCACAGTCCTTCACTAATCACTGTTTCTGCTGACAGCAAAAGCAGACCAGTCCATGTGCCTTGACGGATTAACACCCCTGTGATAATTGTCTGCCCTCATTAGCCTGATCACAGGCCCTAAATCAATGGGTATCACAAACAGCATGGTGGTTTCATGAAGGCTTCATTCAGCTGGGCCATTTGGATAACACATGTCCTACAAATGCTACAAGTTGTTATCTCAATCGAGACTCCCGTCTGCTATCTCTGAGTTATATCCACTGACCACCAGAAAAATGTTGCTGAGGCAAAAGTTAATGAAGTTTCTGCCAGAAAACCATGAGTTATTTCTGAAGGCAAATCGAACACCAACTGTTAATGAGCAGGAACCAATAGCCATGAGTTACTCCTGTGAGTGAGCATAGCAGACAAGAGGAGCCAGTCTCCTTCAGTTACGTCTGGTTTGCATGTTTGGTCCAAAATGAAGTTCAGCTGATTCTTTTTTAAATAAACTTAAGAGTACCCAAATTATTTTTTCCAATTAAGGGGCAATTTAACATGGTCAATCCACCTACCCTGCAAAACCCACGCAAACACGGGGAGAATGTGCAAACTCCACACGAACAGTGATCCAGAGCCGGGATCGAACCTGGGACTTCAGCGCCGTGAGGCAGCAGTGCTATCCATAAATGTGCAGGAGAGGTGGATTGGCTATTCTAAATTGCCCTTAGTGCCCAAAAAGGTTAGGTGGGGTTACAGGGATAAAGGGGGATTGGGTGGAGGTGTGGGGCTTAGGTAAGGTGCTCTTTCCAAGGGCTGGTGCAGACTCAATAGGCTGAATCACCTTTTGCACTATAAATTCTATGATCCACTGCACCACCGGGCTGCCCCAAGTTCAGCTGAATTACCACAATCTGTTCTGTTCTGACCAACACAAAATACAGGAAAACCCAAATTCCGAATCCTTCCGTCCCCCGTTCCAACTCTCATTCGCACCGTCGGGGTATGACCCATTGGACAAGAAGGAAAGGTTTACATGGTTTGTCATTGACAACCTCATTCACAATTTGACGGTCGTCACAGGATGTGTTGCACAGAAGAGTGGCTTATAGGGTGCTGATGTGCTTTTTGCACCTGGCTTTGGGGATACGGGTCACAGTGTGTACTACCGAATATCAGCCGATACGCACAACGAGGATAATGAGTAGGGACTCTCATCACGGTCAAAAAGACATAGCCTGCGTAATTGAGGATGTTCAGCAGACCCCGGGTTACCCACCCACCCACTGTGTTGATATCTGGCTTACCTTCCTGCCCGAACTCCTCCAGTAACATGCGCTAACACGATAGCAGCAGATTTGAGCTCTCCCCAGGGTGACTGGTCAGGAGGCGGTGACCTGGTCCATTGGCAACAGTCATCCCTTTGTAAGCAGGGAGGAAGAGAAGCAAGGTCCCTTCATGGAGCCTGTGACTGCTTCATTCACTTAGCTTATTTGTCTAAAATCCCAAAATGTGCTGTTAAGTCAAGTGGAGCCTGGGGGGGAAATTAAACTCTGAATCCTTCATTCCCCCCCCATCACATAACTTGTGGTAAATTCCATTTTATTCCATCACCTATTGAAAATTGTGTGATCTCTGAATAATTGGATTGATACCCCTGCTCTCAGACAGTCCTCCTTGCAAATTGCCTACTTCAATATCACGTAAAATAACAACATGCATGGACTTAAAACATTCTACAGCTCTCCATTCATCTGTATTCATCTAGGTTTATTTGCTATCGGGCCCATAATTATTCCTATCCAAGTGATTTATGCTTTCACATCAATTTTACTCATCCTGGGTAGGTATCAGTGTGTGTGCGTCAATTTCAATTGTAAGTTTCTCTATGGAGTATGTAAAGAGAAAAAGATTGATTAAAAACTAATGTCGGCCGCTTGCAGTCAGAAACGAGGAATTCAAACAGAACAAAGAAATGGCTGAGGAACTAATTTCGTCTTCTGTCTTCACAAAGGTAGACTGAATGATGTTCCAGAAGTTCTGGCAAACAGTTTTAGTGAGGAGCTGAAGAAATAGTTTGGGAGAAATTAATAGGATTGAAGGGAGACAAATCTCCAGGATCTAATAATCTTCATCACAGAGAGGGCGGTATGTGGCGCAGTGGTTAGCACTGGGACTGCGGCGCTGAGGACCCGGGTTCGAATCCCAGCCCTGGGTCACTGTCTTTGTGGAGTTTGCACCTTCTCCCCATGTCTGCATGGATTTCACCCCCACAACCCAAAGATGTGCAGGTTAGGTGGATTGGCCAGGCTAAATTGCCCCTTAATTGGAAAAAATTAATTGGGTGCACTAAATTTATAAAAAGAAAGATCTTCATCACAGAGTACTGAAGGAAGTGGCCCTAGAAATAGTGGACCCATTGGTGGTCATTTTCCAAAATTCTTTGGACTCTGGAATGGTTCCTACAGATTGGAGGGAGCAAATGTAACCCTGCTATTCAAAAAAGGAGGTTGAGAGAAAACAGGAACTGTAAACCAGTGAGCCTATCGTTGGTAGTCGGGAAGATGCTGGAGTCCATTATCAAGGATTTCATAGTGCAACATTTGGAAAGCAGTGGTGTAATTGGACAAAATTACCATGGATTTGCAAAAGGAAAATCATGCTTGATAAATCTACTGGAATTCTTTGAAGATGTCACTCATAGAGTTAATCAGGGAGAACCAGTGGCTGTGGTTTATTTAGACTTTCAGACGGTTTTCGACAAGGTCTCACATAGCAGATTACTATGTAACGTTAAAGCACATGGGATTACGGGTAGTATCTTGAGATGAGATGGTTAGCATAAATTAAGCAAAAGTTGGAATAAATGAGACTTTCTGATCGTCAGGCACTGACTAATGGGGTACCGCAGGGATCTGTGCTCGGACCCCAATGGTTCACATTATATATTGATGATTTGGACAAGGGCACTAATACATTATCTCTAAATTTGCAGATGATACAAAGTTTAGTGGGAGGGTGAGCTGTGAGGAGGATGCCAAGATGCTTCAGCGGGATTTGGATAGGCTGGGTGACATGGCAGATGCAGTATAATGTGGATAAATGTGAGGTTTCAGCTTAGGTAGCAAAAATAGGAAGGCATGTTATTATTTGAATGGGTATGAATTGAGAAAGGTAGATACTCAGCGAGACCTTGATGTCTTAGTTCATCAGTCACTGAAAGTAAGTGCGCTGTTACAGCAGGTAATAAAGAAGGCAAATGGCATGTGGGCCTTCATAGCGAGAGGATTTGAGTACAGGAATAGAGATGTTTTACTGCAATTGTATAGGGCATTGGTGAGGCCACACCTGGAGTATTGTGTGCATTTTGCTGTCCATATCTGAGTAAGGATATTCTTGCTAACAAGGTGTGTTTGTTTTTATTGTTGTCTTCTTAAAATCTCTTTAAATGTCCGTTTTCTTTCCATCGTCGTTTTCATTACCCATCAGGTAGATTCCACTTTTAATTTTGTTCTGCCTTGTTCAACCATCGTCCATCCTGTTCTTGGCTCCTCGTGGACTCCGCCGTAAGCTGTCAACAAACAGGGTCAGGTCACAATTGCCTCCTCTAATCCCTCTTCTCCGACTCTTTTCACTTCCTCAACTTCTCTGGAGCCCTTCTAGCACCTGATTTTTTTTCTAATCTTCCCATGTTCAGAATCTGCACGAAGGGGTGTCCTGTTTGGATTTTCTGTATCCAGCAGCAACTGCTGATTGCTTGTTGGAGCAACAGACTACAAGTCGTATATTAGCTTTATATTGTTGGGTCGGTACAGCAATGTTGTAATTCCCATTATTATGGCCACATATGTTGAAGAGGGCAAGGCAAATCTGGCAACCCTAATGCTGACGTTGTTGCTAAGAGTTGTCTAAAACTGATGAATGTGACCTCGCACTTCTCCATCTATTCTTATTTTTTTAAATATAACTTCTCAGTCAATGTCACCCCCTTGCCACTAAATTTTAAATTGGGCCAGATGGCCAAATGGGCTTATATGACGCAGATGGAATTTAACCCTGAAAAGTGTCAGGTGATACACTTTGGAAGGAGTAATTTGACAAGGAAATATATTATGAAATGTCCAACACTGGGAAGTTTCGAAGAACAAAGAGACCTTGGCGTGTTTGTCCATAGATCTCTAAATGCAGAAGGGTAGGTTAATAGGGTGGTGAAAAAGGCATTTGGGACACTCGCTTTTATCAATCAGGGCATAGATTACAAAAGCAGGGAGGTCATGATGGAGCTGTACAGAACTTTGGTGAGGCCACAGCTGGAGTACTGTGTGCAAATCTGCTCACCGGATTATAGGAACAGTGTGATTGCGCTGGAGGGGGTGCAGAGGAGATTCACCAGGATGTTGCCTAGGGTGGAATAAGAACATAAGAACTAGGAGCAGGAGTAGGCCATCTGGCCCCTCGAGCCTGCTCCACCATTCAATGAGATCATGGCTGATCTTTTGTGGACTCAGCTCCACTTTCCGGCCCAAACACCATAACCCTTAATCCCTTTATTCTTCAAAAAACTATCTATCTTTACCTTAAAAACATGTAATGAAGGAGCCTCAACTGCATCACTGGGCAAGGAATTCCATAGATTCACAACCCTTTGGGTGAAGAAGTTCCTCCTAAACTCAGTCCTAAATCTACTTCCCCTTATTTTGAGGCTATGTCCCCTATTTCTGCTGTCACCCGCCTGTGGAAACAACCTGCCCGCATCTATCCTATCTATTCCCTTCATAATTTTAAATGTTTCTATAAGATCCCCCCTCATCCTTCTAAATTCCAACGAGTAGAGTCACAGTCTACTCAACCTCTCCTCATAATCCAACCCCTTCAGCTCTGGGATTAACCTAGTGAATCTCCTCTGCACACCCTCCAGCGCCAGTACGTCCTTTCTCAAGTAAGGAGACCAAAACTGAACACAATACTCCAGGTGTGGCCGCACTAACACCTTATACAATTGCAACATAACCTCCCTAATCTTAAACTCCATCCCTCTAGCAATGAAGGACAAAATTCCATTTGCCTTCTTAATCACCTGTTGCACCTGTAAACCAACCTTCTGTGACTCATGCACTAGCACACCCAAGTCGCTCTGAACAGCGGCATGCTTTAATATTTTATCGTTTAAATAATAATCCCGTTTGCTGTTATTCCTACCAAAATGGATAATCACACATTTGTCAACATTGTATTCCGTCTGCCAGACCCGAGCCCATTCACTTAACCTATCCAAATCCCTCTGCAGACTTCCAGTATCCTCTGCACTTTTCGCTTTACCACTCATCTTAATGTCATCTGCAAACTTGGACACATTGCTCTTGGTCCCCAACTCCAAATCATCTATGTAAATTGTGAACAATTGTGGGCCCAACACGGATCCCTGAGGGACACCACTAGCTACTGATTGCCAACCAGAGAAACACCCATTTATCCCAACTCTTTGCTTTCTATTAATTAACCAATCCTCTATCCATGCTACTACTTTACCCTTAATGCCATGCATCTTTATCTTATGCAGCAACCTTTGTGTGGCACCTTGTCAAAGGCTTTCTGGAAATCCAGATATACCACATCCATCGGCTCCCCGTTATCTACTGCACTGGTAATGTCCTCAAAAAATTCCACTAAATTAGTTAGGCATGACCTGCCTTTTACGAACCCATGCTGCATCTGCCCAATGGGACAATTTCTATCCAGATGCCTCGCAATTTCTTCCTTGATGATAGATTCCAGCATCTTCCCTACTACTGGAGTTCAGCTCACTGGCCTATAATTTCCTGATTTCTGCCTACCTCCTTTTTTAAACAGTGGCGTCATGTTTGCTAATTTCCAATCTACCAAGACCACCCCAGTGTCTAGTGAATTTCGGTAAATTATCACCAGTGCATCTGCAATTTCCCTAGCCATCTCTTTTAGCACTCTGGGATGCATTCCATCAGGGCCAGGAGACTTGTCTACCTTTAGCCCCATTAGCTTGCCCATCACTACCTCCTTAGTGATAACAATCCTCTCAAGGTTCTCACCTGTCATAGCCTCATTTCTATCAGTCGCTGGCATGTTATTTGTGTCTTCCACTGTGAAGACCGACACAAAAAACCTGTTCAGTTCCTCAGCCATTTCCTCATCTCCCATTATTAAAACTCCCTTCTCATCCTCTAAAGGACCAATATTTACCTTAGCCACTCTTTTTTGTCTTATATATTTGTAAAAACTTTTACTGTCTGTTTTTATATTCTGAGCAAGTTTACTCTCATACTCTATCTTACTCTTCTTTATAGCTTTTTAGTAGCTTTCTGTTGCCCCCTAAAGATTTCCCAGTCCTCTAATCTCCCAGCAATCTTTGCCACTTTATATGCTTTTTCCTTCAATTTGATACTCTCCCTTATTTCCTTAGATATCCATGGTCGATTTTCCCTCTTTCTTCCGTCCTTCCTTTTTGTTGGTATAAACCTTTGCTGAGCACTGTGAAAAATCGCTTGGAAGGTTCTCCACTGTTATGAACAGTGGTTGGGGAGGCTTGGGTTGTTTTTGTTGGAGGAGAGAAGACTGAGAAGCAACATGATCAAGGTGAACATGATTATGAGGAACATGGACAGGGTGGATAGGAAACAGCTGTTCCCCTCAGTTGAAGGGTCAGTCACAAGTTCAGGAGCAGGAGGTTTGGGGGGAAATTGAGGAGAAATTAGTTGATCCAAAGGGTGGTGACAGTCTGAAATGCACTGCCTGGGAAGGTGGTAGAGGCTGGTTGCCTCACATCTTTAAAAAATACCTGGCGGAGCACTTTGCATGTCATAACATTTAAAGCTATGGGCCAAATGGGATTAGGTCAACAGGTCAGGTATTTTGTATGTGTCGGTGCAGACTTGATGGTCCAAAGAGCTTCTTCTGCACTGTGTGATTCTGTGATTATGGCAGCTCAATTCTGAAGAAGTCATATTGGGTTCAAAACTGTTGTAATTTCCACAGATGTTGGCACACCTGCTGAGAGTTTGCAGCACATTTTGCCTATATTTGAGTCAGACTTTAATCTCTGTTTAGTGCACTGTTCAACCACAGGGGTGAGTTTGTCTGAGAAGTAACCAGCTGGAAAACGCTTTTCCTTTGCCTCCTGCAACACCACAGCAGACACACATTGTTCTGAGTCAGACAGCAGGACAGTGGAATTAATTGGATAGATCTTCCAAAGAGTCAGTACAGGCATAATGGGCTGAATGGTTTCCATCTATGCTCTACCATTCTATAAAACCAGTGATTATTCAGATAGGGAGAGAAATCAAGAAGAATCAGTGACGGTGGAATTAAACACAACCAGAGCCAACACCTCTTGAGGAAGGGAGTGGAAAAAAGCTTTAAAAGCTGGTGTCTTCCAACAGGTGGTTTAAATCACTTTGAGAAATTAAATATAGCAGAGCGCAAGTTCACTAGGATTTATTTGTGTGTGTTTTCAATTAATGCATTTCAAACTGTTAATAAAATGATCTGATGTTTCCTTTTTGGATATTCAATGGCGCAGCTGCTACCCAACATTCCTTGCGGGTGTGAATATGTTCTCGTCAGACTACAGGAAGCGAATGCACACGCGCCCTTCTGGAGGATCTCTGGAGCATGCGCAGTTTCATTTTGTTCAACCCTGCGCGGGAGGGTTTGTGCCGCGGGTGAGAGTCGGTCAGGCGGAGGGAGAAATGGGCTCCCGGGGGGTAGCGGAGAATTGGGGCCGCATTGCGGCTGGGAAGGTTTCAGAAAGACTTTGTTTAGGCCGCAAGCTCTGAATAAGAGCCTGCAGGGCTTGAGTTAGCAGCTCCGGGCCTTTTCCCAGGAACAGGTGAACGGCCCCCACCTCGTTTCAGCGAGAAGTGTATCGAATGCGAGGCCATGTTGGTGATGTCACAGAGTGGGCGGGGCTTCAGGATCCCTGTGACCAGGAGAGAAAATCATTCACTTGATTGATTTTATTCTCATTCTCCCCACACCGGAGCAGGAGACCGGCCTGGTTTTCTTTCAATTCATTTTAGGAGATGTGGGTGTCGCTGATTAGGCCAACATTTATTGTCCATTCCTAGTTGCCTTTCAGAAGATGCTGGTGAGCTGCCTTCTTGAACTGCTGCAGTTCCATGTAGTCCCATGTAGGTACACCCACATTGCTGTTAGGGAGGGAGTTAAAGAGCCATCTTTAGAGGGACAAGGAGCTGCGAATCCAGTTGGGTTTTTTATGACAATTCAACAGTTTTCATGCTCACGTTTTCCGAGTGCCGGCCCCACAAATGACCACATTCATTCAGCTCAATTTCACACCCTGTTTTTGTGGGTTCTCTCTCACTCCCTGCTTTCTCTTTTAAATCAATTTCACAGGATATTAGAAGGGGAGGATTTGGAGTCAGAAAACTGAAGTCAAACATCACATCAGGATCAGGTGGAGCCTCCCAACGTACGGATTTTGAACGTGGAAGAAAAAAGCAACATTCCCAGCGTGGAGAAACCATACACGTGTTCTGTGTGTGGACGAGGCTACAGCCGATCTTCTGGCCTGTCAAAACACAAACGCTTGTCGCACGGGGAGAAACCGTGGAAATGTGGGGACTGTGGGAAGGGATTAAGATCCCCGTCTGACCTGGAAACTCATCGGCGCAGTCACACCGGGGAGAAACCCTTCACCTGCTCCGTGTGTGGAAAAGGATTCTCTCAGTTCTGCCGCCTGCTGACACACCAGTGAGTTCACACTGGAGAGAAGCCATTCATCTGCTCCAAGTGTGGAAAGGGATTCACTCAGTCATCCCACCTGCTGACACACCAGAGAGTTCACACTGACGAGAGACCTTTTAAATGCTCAGACTGTGGGAAGTGCTTTAAAAGTACCAGGGAGCTGATGTACCATCAGCGTCTTCACACTGACGAGAAACCGTTCCGGTGCTCTCACTGCGGGACTGGGTTCAAACAATCATCTGTCCTCATTATACATCAGCGAATTCACACTGGGGAGAGGCCATTCACCTGCTCTGTGTGTGGGAAGGGATTCACTCAGTCATCTGACCTATTATCACACAGATGGGTTCACTCTGGGGAGAAGCCATTTACCTGCACTGTGTGTGGGAAGGGATTCACTCGATCATCCATCTTGCTGAAACACCAGCGGCTTCACAATGAGGAGAGATCCGCTCTCGTGCCCCAAGTGAAGGAATTAATTCATTTAGCCATCCTTCCGGAATACTGCGTTCACGCTGAGGAGAGATGTGTTCAATGCACAGATTGAAGGAAGTGTTGTAGGTTCCCACGAACTGATGTCCCATCAACATGTTCATACTGATGAGAGATCAATCAGCTACGCTCACTGTGGGACTGGGTCACTATTCACCTCACCTGATTGGACGCCAGCAAATTCACAGCGGGGTGAGGTGGTGCACCCGGTCTGAAAGTGGGCATGGATTTGATTAGTTATCCCATGTCCAGAGTCACCAGTGAGTTCACAGCTAACTACACTGATTGGATATTACTGATCTCGGATTGAACTGGGTCTGTCTCTGCTAATAATAATCTCCTGCCCAGTTATAGTGTTTATTATTCTGGATAAAAGTCAAATCAATCATCTTTGTGTTCAATACAGTCAATTCGGGGACACGTCGGTGGGGCGGCTGTATTTTTGCGAGCCCTGGCACCACTCATCCTTTAATTCTCTTTTTAAAATAAATTTACAGTATCCAATTCATTTTTCCAATTAAGGGGCATTTAGTGTTGCCAATCCACCTACCCTGCAAATGTTTGGGTTGTGGGGGCGAAACCCACGCAAACACGGGGAGAATGTGTAAACTCCACACGGACAGTAACCCAGAGCCGGGATCGAACCTGGGGCCTCGGTGTCATGAGGCAGCAGTGCTAACCACCGCGCCACCCTTCTTTGTTCAGATGCACAAGCCATAATTATTTGATCCTGACCCGTATGATCTGTGTTATGTTCCAGGAAGGTCCTGGTAAAACTTTGGTGGTGGGGAGCAGAGTTAAGTCAAGACAATCATTGGCTGAATGAGGCAGTCAGAGATGGCCGCACTGGGGTCCATGGCAGTGGGGGTTCCCTGGTGCACAGAGGTGGCTGGGCTGGGGTCCAGTCGCAGTGGGGGTTTCCCTGGTGAATGGGCCTAAACGATGGCTGCCATTGTGAGTTGTTGTGGATGATGGTCTCACTCCCGGCACAAATTATTTATGAATTGTGGGATGTCCTAAAGGGAAGGGGTGAAATGGAGAAGATAATCCAGTCAGTCGATAGAGCAGCTTCCTGAGTGAGGCCTCGCCTTCAGTCCTTAGAAATCCTGCTGCATGGGGTTTTGAACATCCTGGTTGATTCGGGGAGATGGGGCTGGAGAAGGAATATCTGTGTGTCCCGTCTCCCGAGGGGAGCTGGGGATGAATTCCAGGCTGAATTTAAGAATAGGCGGACATGTTTTCAACAATCTCAATTCGCAGGTTCAGTTGTGTTGAGTTTGACGGAGAACATTGTATCCGCTCTTCGAGGCCTGGGGTCGATCGGGGACCCTGACCACTGGTCTTACATTGACTTGTCCTCGGTGTTCTTTGGGAAGGGCAGGAGGGCTGGACATAATAATAATATTCGCTTATTGTCACAAGTAGGCTTCAATTAAGTTACTGTGAAAAGCCCCTAGTCGCCACATTCCAGCGCCTGTTCGGGGAGGCTGGTACGGGAATTGAACCCGCGCTGTTGGCATTGTTCTGCATGACAAGCCGGCTGTTTAGCCCACTGTGCTAAACCAGCCCCTCCTCGGTAATTTTTTACGGGCGTTTCGGGACGACGACATGGCGGGGGTACAGGGGCTTTGGGGGATCTCTGGATGGATCCAGATTGTTGCTCCATGATCCTTGGTGGCTGTGGCTTGTCCAATCTCCCTGGATGGTTATATTTTTCTGCAGTTTATCATTAAACCTGACCTTTGTTTCTCTGTGACTTTACTCCTGATTTTGTATTATTGCTTTTTAGCCCGGCAAGGGTGTATGATATATGAGCAGTGAGGGGTTGTTGCCTGTTACCCTGTGAAAACAGCACTGAGGTGGTTCTATGACATGAGGGTTGTGTAGTATTTACCTGTGTTTTTATGTGCTATAATCCTTGCTTTTACACTGAGGAGTGAAGTCTGTTGTGTTGTGAGCCTTGGCAGGGTGCAGTATCCTTGGTTGCTTTATGGAGTAGAGCCTGCACCATAGGGCCATGTTCATGGCTTTATCCTGAGATCCCCCACACTTTTCAATATCCTTTCATTCTCTGTGTGAAGGGATGCAGTGACCATGTCAATTATAATCTGAACCAATTGTATGAATATTTGCTGCGTGTGTGTATATAATATACACATGGAATATGTGATATACATATGGTATAATGATCACTTTACTGAACTTGACTTTGGGGATTTGTTGCATCTTGTGATTGAATGTATCCCCCTTCGGACAAAAGGTTTTGTGAATTATTTCTGAACCTTTTCTTTATTTTGGGGGTAAAGAATGTTGACTGGACCCTGTATAGGTGCAGACAGGTCTCTGATCTGAGAAAAATGCTTTACAAAGTGTCCCTGGCACCTCATTATGATTGGAATTGGGGGAAAGTCTGTTTTGGAGCAAACCTCAGCAGGGTATGGAAATCTTAGCCTAGATTTTCTTTAGGTGTATGAGCGATCGCTACATGTGAAGGCGTGAACCATTTTACCCTGTTTTCATGGCTTTATCCTCTTCTCCCTCTTTCTCCAGTTTATCCATTCACCTTTTCACCCGGTATAAACAGAGGCACCAAGTTTCATCCTGTCTTTTTCTGTATTCATGCACACTGAAGGATTTCTGTACCAGTTGAGGGTTTGTTGTTTTATTTGTAAAAACAGAAAAACTCTTAATAAAAATATATATTAAAAAAGTGACCCAGTTCGAGATTCTCCAACACGAGGAAACATCCTCTCCACTTCTACCCCTTAGGATCTTACATGTTTCAATCTTAAGCTCCACGGGATACAAGCCTTAGCCTGTCCAACCTTTCCTCACAAGCCCATTCCTTAGTGGCTGCACCGCGACAGTATTGGGTCAGATTGGTGAAGATCACCTCCTGGTGAAGAACGACACAAGGTTCAGGAGTAAGAAAGCTCTCCATGTTTCAGTTTGGTGATGTCAAGACATTGAAGTCACTGAAATAATGTTGATTTGATGTAAAATAGCTGAAATAAGGCAGTTTATTGAGACTGGTGTAGTCTCTAGTGAGATATCCTTTCTGTTGAGTATACCTTCTATGAACAAGGTACAAATGCAACTGAACATGGAGCAAGATAAGGCAATTGGTTTTAGAGAGTCAGTGGATCTGAAGTTTACTCCATCAGGATATTATTGTATCCCTTAACAATACCTAACATTTCTATTTTTAGTGTTTGAGATGGCTTAATAGCATCGGCTGATAAGTATAGAGAAAACATTTGTCTTAAAGCTGCAGACTAACGGCTCACCTTCGCTGTTGAAGATGAAAAATCCTGCTAAAAGGTACGGGGTTGGTTGATGCATATAAAAGGCTGTGGATGGCGACAAAGTGGTTAGCACTGCTGCCTCACAGTGCCAGGGATCCGGGTTCAATTCTGGCCTTGGGTGGCTGTGTGGCGTTTGCACTTTCTCTCCATATCTCCTCCGGGTACTCCCGTTTCCTCCCACAGACCAAAGATGTGCATGTTAGGTGGATTGGCTTTGCTAAATTGCCCGTGGTGTTCAAAAGGTTAGGTGGGGTCACTGAGTTACAGGGATCGGGCGGGGAGTATTCCGAGGTAAGGTCCCTTTCAAAGACTCTGGTGCACTAGGAATTTTATTCTAAAAGAGATTAATGCAAAGTGTGAAATCTGCAAAAGGAATGGGAGCACGCCATCACACCCTATTATAAACCTTCCCTTTGTCTCTGATTTTAACGAGGCAGTTGCCATGGATCTAAGGCAGGGGTGGGCAAACTACGGCACGACAAAGGTTTTTATGCGGCCCGCCAATGAGGTGCCCAGAATCATAACCGGCATTTTTGAAAAGCCGCTGAAGTAAATGCGCTTATTCAATAAGCGCATTTACTTCAGCGATTTTTCAAAAATGCCGGTTATGATTCCGGGCACCTCATTGGCGGGCCGCATAAAAACGCCGTAGTGGGGTGGATGAGTGGGGCTGTCTCATTGGTCGGTTTAGTTGGGTGTGCGACCAATAGGAGTCCAGGTTACAAACAATAAGCCTTATTATTGTTTGTAACCTGGACTCCTATTGGTCGCACACCCAACTAAACCGACCAATAAGGCAGCCCCACTCATCCACCCCACTACGCGCGTTTTTTTTTTTTTATAAATGTTTTTATTCAGTTTTCGTATTTTATATTGGACAAATTACAAATTGTTAGGAGAGAGAAAAAAAAAACAAACAAAAACAAACACGCAAAAATTAACACACATATTTACAGGTAAGCATCTTCGTAGTAGTAACTGCGCCCCCCCCCCCCCCCCTCAACATGTTTATTTAGCTTGGTTTTGGGCCTTAGCTAGCCATCGAACCCCCGTAACGAACCTGTAGCCCCCCCCCCCCCTCCCGCTACCTTCCCCCGACTATTCTTCCTCTTGTACATTGGCCACAAATAGGTCCCGGAACAGTTGCATGAATGGCTCCCACGTTCTGTGGAAGCCGTCGTCCGACCCTCGGATGGCAAATTTGATTTTCTCCATTTGGAGAGATTCCGAGAGGTCGGACAGCCAGTCCGCAGCTCTGGGCGGTGCTGCTGACCGCCAGCCAAACAGGATTCTACGGCGGGCGATCAGGGAGGCAAAGGCAAGGGCATCCGCCCTCCTCCCCAGGAATAGATCTGGCTGTTCTGAAACCCCGAAGACCGCCACTATCGGGCATGGCTCCACCCTCACTCCCACCACTTTGGACATTACCTCGAAGAAGGCTGTCCAGTACTCCACGAGTCTGGGGCAGGACCAGAACATGTGGGCGTGGTTGGCCGGGCCTCTTTGGCACCGTTCACATCTGTCTTCCACCTCCGGGAAGAACCTACTCATACGGGTTCTTGTTAAGTGGGCTCTATGTACCACTTTTAGTTGCGTCAGGCTGAGCCTTGCGCACGTGGAGGTGGAGTTGACCCTATGCAGTGCTTCGCTCCAGAGTCCCCACCCGATCTCCATCCCCAGGTCGTCCTCCCATTTCCTCCTTGTTGCGTCCAGTACGGTGTCGTCCCTATCTACCAGTCGGTCATACATGTCACTACAGTTCCCTTTCTCTAGGATACTTGCGTCCAGTAGGTCTTCCAGTAGTGTCTGTCGTGGCGGTTGTGGGTACGTCCTTGTCTCCTTTCGTAGGAAGTTTTTGAGCTGCAGGTACCGTAGCTCGTTCCCCCCAGCTAGCTGAAATTTCTCTGTCAGTTCGTCCAGTGTTGCGATCCTGTCGTCCGTGTATAGGTCCCTGACTGTCAGTGTCCCCCCGTCCTGCCTCCACCTTTTGAAGGTGGCGTCGGTCAGTGCTGGTTTGAACCTATGGTTGTTGCAGATGGGAGCCCTGTTCGACATTTTGGTCAGGCCAAGTTGCTGCCGCAGTTGGTTCCAGGATTGGAGGGTGGCTGTCACCACTGGGCTGCTGGAGTGTTTTTTGGGTGGGGATGGGAGTGCTGCCGTGGCGAGGGCCCGGAGGGAGGTTCCCATGCAGGAGGCCTCCTCCGCACGCACCCACTCAGCTTCTGGCTCCTGGATCCATCCCCTTACTCGCTCGGCTGTTGCTGCCCAGTGGTAGAGTTGTAGATTCGGGAGGGCTAACCCTCCCCTGGTTTTTGTTTTTTGTAAGACCTTCTTTGGGATCCTAGCATTTTTACCCCCCCATACGAACGCCATGATGAGTTTGTCCAGCGCTTTGAAAAAGGCCTTGGGGATGTAGATCGGAATGGATCTAAACAGGAAGAGGAACCTGGGCAGTACGTTCATTTTGATCGTCTGAACTCTCCCCGCGAGGGAGAGCGGGAGTGTGTTCCATCTTTGCAGGTCCTTTTTAACTTCCTCCGTCAGGCTGGTGAGGTTCCATTTGTGGATCCCTTTCCAGTCATGGGCTATTTGGATCCCCAGGTAGCGGAATTTATGTCGGGCTTGTTTGAACGGCAGCCCCTTTAGTGCTGCCCCCCCCCCCCCTTGCGGGTGTAATGGGAAGATCTCACTTTTGCTCATGTTGAGTTTGTAGCCCGAGAAGGCTCCAAACTCTTTCAGGAGCGCGATGATCCCGTCCATGCTGCTTTGTGGGTCCGAGATATAGAGGAGCAGATCATCCGCATAGAGTGAGACTCTGTGCTCTCTACCTCCCCTTCGGATCCCCCTCCAATTTTTTGCTGCCCTGAGCGCGATTGCTAGCGGTTCGATTGCTAGTGCGAACAGCAGCGGGGACAGTGGGCATCCTTGTCTGGTGCCCCTGTGCAGCTGGAAGTATTGGGAGTTGGTATTGTTGGTCTGTACACTCGCCATGGGAGCGTTGTACAGGAGCTTTACCCAAGCGGTGAACCCTGTTCCAAGCCCGAACCGCTCCAGTACCTCTATGAGGTATTTCCATTCGACTCTGTCGAAGGCCTTTTCTGCGTCCAGGGAGACGATCACCTCTTGTGTTCTCTCCCCGGAGGGGGTCATTATCACGTTCAGCAGGCGCCTGATGTTCGCGGTCAGCTGTCTACCTTTGACAAAGCCCGTCTGGTCCTCTGTGACCACCTCAGGTACACAGTCTTCTAGCCTTTTGGCTAGGATTTTGGCCAGTATTTTGGCGTCTGCGTTCAGCAGAGATATGGGTCTGTATGACCCACATTCCGTTGGGTCTTTGTCTTTCTTAGGTATCAGCGAGATTGAGGCCTGTGCTAACGTGGGTGGCAACGTGCCCCTAGCTAGCGAGTCTGTGAACATCTCCCGCATGTGCGGGGCCAGCGCTGTCGCAAATTTTTTGTAGAAGTCCGCCGGGAATCCGTCCGGTCCCGGCGCCTTCCCCGCCTGCATGGAGCTAATGCTGTCCATGATCTCTCCCAGTGCTAGTGGTGCTTCCAGATCCCGTTTTCTGCCCTCTCCCACAACTGGTATGTTCAGTCCGTCAAGAAACCGGTTCATCCCAGCCTTCCCCGTTGGGGGCTCTGAGGTGTACAGCTCTTGGTAGAAGGCCTTGAAGGTTTTGTTAATCTTCTCTGGTTCTGTTTCACTACGCGCGTTTTTATCATTGACTCGGCTAGGCTGTGCTTCTGTCAGTGTTAAGGATCAGCACAAGCAACTTGACACCTGATTTCAACAAACTGGTAAATGACTGCAGTCAGATGCATCATTCTCATTGACATTGTTCTGTTACTTACTGAGTTACTTTGTTTTTCAAACAAATGTGCTTTTTTTTCTTTAAAGACCTTTTATTTTGGCTATTTAAAATATTAATTATTTTACTTAATATACTATGCGGCTCTTTAAAATTGTGAATTTCCGAATGTGGCCCTTGCACGGAAAAGTTTCCCCACCCCTGATCTAAGGTATGGGACAAAGACAGGAATATTTTCATTCTAAACTTTAGCCTTGGTAACTAAATGGTAATCCGATTTAGTTTTTCTCGAATAATACATGGCAAGGCCAAAAGGGTTATTCTCGACAAGTCATGGAGAAATGGACAGGGACTGGATCTGGGGCACCAGTTAAGTATCTGACTGATGGCAGTGAATTTACCAATGACAAGTTTGGAGACGTGTATGAAAACATGAACATTTTGGTCATGAACATTGCAGCTGAAAGTGCTTTCAGCAACGGACTCTGACAGGAATCACAAGGTGATCGATGAAATGCTGCAGAAACTCTCAGCTGATCAGCCTAACTGCATGCTGTGTTTGAAAGCTGCCTAAATGCAACAGGTTAGCCTGGTTTGAACGTTTTAGATCACTAATCTGCCTGTCTTTATCCACTGCCACTTGCTCAAATCTCCCCTGATGTTTTTCCTTCAATCTTTGTATCTCCTTCTGCCGTTCCTCTTTCGATTTCTTTATCTCCTCCTGTCTTCCCTCTTTAATTTTGTGAACTCCTTCTGCCTGTCGCCTTTTAATTTCTTTACTTCCTCCTGCCTGTCGCTTCTAATTTTTTCTAACTCCTCCGGACTCTCTTTTAATGTTTTATCTCCTCCCGACTTTCCTTTTTTTAATGTCTTCATCTCCTCCTGACTCTCCGCGAGCTGTCCGCGGACGGTCATTAGGACCTCCTCTGTTCCTACTAGTTGCGCCAAGCAGCACACTACCGCTATCGCTTTCTCATACTTGAGCGCACGCTTTCCCGGTGCTTTCTTCAGGTCCTCCCAACAGATTTGTCCTATTGCTCCAGGGCCTGTCTCTGTATTCTCACAAAATTCTGCCCATAGGGACCATCCTTTCCTCTTTATAAATTCTCAAATTTTCTCCTCCTATATGGGACACTTTGCAACCTGCGAACTCCGGTCGCTCATCTCTGGCCACAGGGAAGGTGTCGGGAGTCGATTGGACGGGGTACGACTTATGGGCTATTTTCCTGTCCTAATCCCTCTGAGTTTGAGTACAAACTAACAGAATGTACCCTGTTCTCCCTGTTAATAATGCATGCAGTTAGTACAACCCGAAATTAGCGATTTGTCCATCACGGAATATATACCTGTGGTTTCTGATTATTAATTAGGTTTGTGGGATTTTTCAGAGCAACAATTGTTACAATTGTTACTAGGGGCAGCAGGGTAGCATGGTGGTTAGCATAAATGCTTCACAGCTCCAGGGTCCCAGGTTCGATTCCCGGCTGGGTCACTGTCTGTGTGGAGTCTGCACATCCTCCCCCTGTGTGCGTGGGTTTCCTCCGGGTGCTCCGGTTTCCTCCCACAGTCCAAAGATGTGCGGGTTAGGTGGATTGGCCATGCTAAATTGCCTGTAGTGTCCTAATAAAAAAGTAAGGTTAGGGGGGGGAGTTTGTTGGGTTGCGGGTATAGGGTGGATACGTGGGTTTGAGTGGGGTGATCATGGCTCGGCACAACATTGAGGGCCGAAGGGCCTGTTCTGTGCTGTACTGTTCTATGTTCTAATCGCATCCCATCTGGTGTTGCCAATGTTGTGCCTGCCTAAATCACAGTGTATCTTAACCCATATACTGCGGACAAATGACTGTGAAACTGTTTCATACAATGGTTCAATATTTATTCACCATCACACAATTGTTACTGTAAATTGATCACACACACTTAAGTCAAACGACAAAGCTATTATGCACAAGACCTTAACTTAACTTCAAAGTGACTAGCAAGTCCCAGATATTGGCCTTTATCTGTATCCCGAATCTTGTGGTCCTCAATGTTCAGTCCTTGGTCTGGTCTGTCCCTGGCTCTGGTCCTCCTTCAGTTGGTCGGGTGATGGTCTACTTCGCCGACCAGTGGAAGTCACCGTTGTTGGTTATTGCTGCAGAGAGATTCTAAAGTTGTGCAGAACCCAATTTAAACCTGCTTGAATTTCCTCCCCTTTGGAGGGTGGTCTCTTGGTCATTTGTCAATCAATTGATGAGGGATCAATCAGCCTGATCGATCCAGTCCAATCAGGGGCTGCCACGTCAATTTTGGGGTGGGCATTCAGTGACCATGCCTGGAAGTGTTCGGGGCAGGTAGGCTTTCCAAAGGAATTTAGGTGATGCTGTGTCTGGTAAAGAAGCGTGAATGACAGGACAATTCTATTGTTCCTGGGATGGCCTGGAGATGGCCATTTGCTTATGTTATTTGCATCAACCTGTAAAATCTTTTGAAGTCTGCAAACCCTTTTGCTGCAACTTTGTTTGATCTGTTCTGCAATCTGCCTGTCCATAAAACCTGACCACTTTTCCCAGCATGCCTTGCTGGACACCATTTTAGGCGGCCACAGAATAGAATGTGAACTGGCACAATACATAAAAATGGATTGGAAAAGTTTCTATGGCTACATAAAAAGGAAATGTTTGGCTAAAACAAAGATTTGTCCATTCCAGATGGAGTCAGGAGAATTTATAATGAGCCACCTCGTTCAACACTCTGGGATGTAGATCATCAGCTTTTGGGGTTTTATTAACTTTCAGCCCCATTAATTTCTCCAGTACGACATTTTCACCAATACTAATCTCTGTCGGTCCCTTGGTTCTCTGGTGTTTTGGGGACAATTTCTGTATCTTCCTCTGTGGAGTCAGACTCACATTGTTCAGTTTCTCTGCCATTTCCTTACTCCCATTATAAACTCTCCTGTCTCTGCCTGGAATGGACCCACATTGGTCTTTGCTAATCTTTTCCTTTTCACATTCCTGTGGAAGCTTTTCCAGTTGGATTTTATGTTTCTCGCCAGTTTACTCTCATCAGTTTCTTGGTCCTCTTTTGCTGAATTCTAATGGATCTCATGAATCTTTAACTTTTCTTGTTCTCCACGGTTACACTTTTCCTGTTGGACTTTTGTTCCTTGAAGGAATCTATATTTGTTGCATACATGCTGTCAGGTGGATGTACCTTTTTTTTTTTTTTTTTTTTAAAAATTTAGATTACCCAATTATTTTTTCCAATTAAGGGGCAATTTAGCGTGGCCAATCCACCTACTCTGCACATTTTTGGGTTGTGGGGGCGAAACCCACGCAGACACGGGGAGAATGTGCAAACTCCACACGGACAGTAACCCAGAGCCGGGATCGAACCTGGGACCTCAGCGCCGTGAGGCGGTTGTGCTAACCACTAGGCCACCGTGCTGCCCCGGTGGATGTACCTTTAACAAATGGGTGTTTATCAAATAGCTGAAGTGATGTCAGTGTGTGGGTGGAGCTGGGCTGTCTGTCTTTCACTTTTGCTTTTGGGCTGGCAGCTGCAGTATGTTTTTGGTTTTGTTTCAGAGGTGAAGAGCTTCATTCACAGCAAGAAGATGTTAAGATCTCTCTCTGCAATCTAAGCATCACTTGATTGTTTCAAAGTTTCTGTAGAGAATTTAAACCTGCTGTCTTTATTTTAAAAGGGTTTAACTTGTGGATGTTGTTTGGAAAGTTATCAAGGGTTATCTATAGAATACTGTATCTTTTGTGGGGGTCAGCATTGGTAGTTGATAAACTGTTTACTGTGTGTTTATAAAATGTTAACTGGATTCATAGAATAAACATAGTTTTTGTTTAAACATACTTTAGCTCTCTGTTACATCACACCTGTAAAGAGGGCCCTTGTGCTCCCCATAGCTAAAATCTATTTAAAGTTGTGGGTCAGGTGAACTCGATGGTATACTTTGGTGTTCTCTAAACCCTGACCCATAATAAACTGAGGGCTAGTCTATCTTTTGTCTATCTTTTGTGATTGGGTTGGCTGAATGAACTCAAAGACAGTGAGGGAAAAGAAAAGGAGAGGAAAAGAAAAACGAGAGTGTTTGAACTTCAGAAAATGACCATGAAACATGAGTCAGTTAAAATTGGCGGATGTAAAGGGAAACATACAGTTGGAGGATGGTGATGAGGATAAAGAGAAAGAGCGTCTTAGTCAAAGGCTTGGTGGTTAGCTATTTAAATATGACCAAGCATTGCCAAGATTTGATGAGAAACAGATTGAAGCCTTTTTCATTTCATTTCAGAAGGTGACTGAACAAATGACAAGGTCACAGGACATGTGGGTATTACTGATTCAAACAAAGCTGGTAGGTATGGCCAGTGAAATGTTTGCATCACTATCAGAGGAGGTATCTGGGACGTATGAGGAGGTGAAAAAATCCATCTTGGGTGCATATGAACTAGTGCCTGCAGCCTGCAAAGGTTTAGAAATTTAAGGAAAGAACCTGGTCAAACATACATGGAATTTGAATTGATCAGTGTAATTTTGATAGGTGGATGAAAATAGACCAAACATATGAAGCTCTTAGTGAAATTATACTTTTTGAGAAGTTGAAAAATTCAATTCCTGATGTAGTGAGAACTCATGTGGAAGAGCAGAGGGTTAAAACTGCGAGGTTAGCAGCAGAAATGGCAGATGATTATGAATTAGTTAATAAATCAAAGCTTGGTTTCTGACATGAGTTTCAGCCTGTGAGGGTCAGAAACTGGGGAAAAGAGAAATACTCAAGTGGTAGAGGTAAAGGAGCTCTGATGGGAGATAATGAGAGCGTACCTCAGATTAAAAAGGAAATCCAGGTGGGTGGAAGGGAAATGAAAAGTTTCAAATGTTTTCACTGTAATAAACTAGGCCACGTAACGTCACAGTGTTGGTGGTTGAAGAAAAGCATGGGGAAGGCTGATGTGGTAAAACAGGATAAGACAGTGGGGTTCGTTAAAGTGGTAAAGGAAAGCCCAAGTGAAGCGAAGGAGGTGCAAAAGATTGTACAGCCTGATCAAGAGGTGACTGATAAGAAGGTGCCAGATCTCTTTAAAAATTTTACTTGTGTGGCTAAATTTTACTCATGTGTATCAGGAGGAGCAGGTAAAGAAGTCACGATTTTAAGAGCTATGGGAGCTAGTCAATCTTTAATGTCAGAGATGAGGAATTATGTAGTTTGGGAAGAATATTGCCAGAAATGGTGCTAATATGTGGAATTCAGGGTGAGAAGAGTAGTGTTCCATTATGTAAGGTAAGGTTGGAAAGTCCAGTGAAGAATGGTGATGTGGTAGTAAGAGCCAGAGAAACTATCTTGTCCAGGAATACAGTTTATCTTGGGTAATGATATAGTTGGATTGGAGGTGGGAGTGATGCCTACTGTGGTTGATAAGCCAGTGGAAAATTAGACAACTGAAGTGTTGAAGGACGAATATCCTGGGATTTTTCTGGATTGTGTAGTAACAAGGTCACAAAGTCACAGGTTAAGACAAGAGGAGAAATCAAAGAGTGAAGATGAAGTTGAAGTGCAATTGCCAGAAACGATTTTTGATCAGATGGTTGGAAAAGAACAAGAACAGGGGGAGGATGAGGAGGATATTTTTAGCTGAGGAAAATTGGCGGAGTTACAACAGAAAGATATAGAAATAAAACGGACATATCAGAAAGCATACACGGAAGGGGAATCTGGGTGTATACCAGAATGTTATTACCGTAAAAACTATGTCTTGATGAGAAAATGGAGACCGTTTACATATGCAGGCGGATGAAAAGTGGGCAGAACTTCATCAAATGGTATTGCCGGTAGGATATAGAAAGAAGATGTTGCGAGTAGCACATGAGGTACTAGTGGGAGGTTATTTGGGAGTAAGGAAAACTCAAGCTAAAATTCAAAAACATTATCATTGGCCTGGACTGCAGAAAGATTAAGTTAAATTTTATTGATCATGTCACACATGCCAATTGATAGAGAAACCTCAAGCAGTGATAAAACCAGCGCCCTTAATACCCATTCCAGCAATTGAGGAACATTTTTACAAGTCTTAATTGATTGCATAGGACCGCTTCCTAAAATGAAAAGTGGGAATCAATATCTTTTAACTATAATGGATGTGTCTATTACGTTGCCTGGGGCAGTTCCAGTACACAATATTACAGCTAGAAAGATTGTGGAGGAATTACTTAAATTCTTTACTCAATATGGACTACCCACAGAAATACTATTGGATTAAGGATCAAATTTTACCTCAAGGTTATTCAAAGAAGTTATGGCTAGTTTAGGAATAAAACAATTTAAATCAACTGCGTACCATCCAGAATCGCAGGGAGCATTAGAAAGGTGGCATCAGGCATTAAAGACAATGTTGAGGACTCATTGTCACAATTATCCAGAGGATTGGGACAAAGGAGTTCCATTCGTACTGTTTGCAATTAGGGATGCACCTAATGAGTCAACCAAATTCAGTCCTTTTGAACTAATTTTTGGTCATGAGGTAAGAGGACCACTTAAATTGATAAAGGAAAATTTGGTGAGTGAGCAGTCGGAACTTACACTATTGGATTACGTGTCAAATTTTAGGGAACGATTAAATAGAGCAGGGGAATTGGCTGGACAACATTCAAAGTTGCACAAAATGTGATGAAATGGGTAGCGGACAAGAAAGCAAAAGTTTGTAGTTTTGCCAGTGGAGATAAAGTTTTAGTGTTATTACCAATGGTAGGTGAACCTTTAAAAGCAAGGTTTTGTAGACCTTATCAGATTGAAAGGAAATTAAGTGAGGTGAATTATGTGGTAAGAACGCCAGATAGAAAGAAAACTCACCGAGTGTGTCATGTGAATATGCTTAATAGGTACGTCGAAAGGGGAGAGGAAAAGGAGGAGGTGTTAATAATTTTAACTCAAAGTGACGAACCAAATCCAGATGACTTTGAATTTGACATAGAACATAGAACAGTACAGCACAGAACAGGCCCTTCGGCCCTAGATGTTGTGCCGAGCAATGATCACCCTACTCAAACCCACGTATCCACCCTATACCCGTAACCTAACAACCCCCCCTTAATCTTACTTTTTTAGGACACTACAGGCAATTTAGCATGGCCAATCCACCTAACCCGCACATCTTTGGACTGTGGGAGGAAACCGGAGCACCCGGAGGAAACCCACGCACACACGGGGAGGACGTGCAGACTCCACACAGACAGTGACGCAGCCGGGAATCGAACCTGGGACCCTGGAGCTGTGAAGCATTTGTGCTAACCACCATGCTACCGTGCTGCCTCAAATTAAATTGTAAAATGAGGATGTTCTTAAAAATTGGGATAAATTGTTGAGTTACCTTCCAGAGGAAAAACAAACTTTGGTGTTCGCTAATCCCTGGCCCATAATAATGTGAAATAAAAGTCGCAAAAGTCCCAGAGGACCATAGGCTGCTCTCCTCTTTGACAGAGAGAGAACTGACTGGAGGTGATTTAACCTGCGGGTCAGCCACCTCAGGCAAGGGGCCTGTTTGAGAAGGTGGGGCCTTCCTGAATAGAGTCAACCAGTACGGGAGTTGAATCCTCACTGTTGGCTTTGCTCTGCAACATGAAACAGCGGTCCAGCCAACTGAGCTGACCGACCCCTTGATAAATATGTAATAATTCCTTAAATATTAGGTATTCCCTGTACCAATCAGTTTCCCAGTCTACCTCAGACAACTTGCCCCTCATACCCTGATAGGTTTCTTGTGTGAGGACCACCCACATAAATTAAACAAAAGAACCAGGTAACCACCAGGGTCCATCTCCATGGCATCATGGCTTTGTGGGGTTTGAAACAGAAATGGAAACTAAATATCTTCTAACTTCCAAACACCCTTTCACCCTGTGATCCTTGTGCAATTTGAAGCCAGATATCAGCGACAAGGCTCAGAGAGAATCAGCCCACTGGAGGCAAAGTGGTGAGACCGGCCAGTCCAGCAGAAAGAAACCCTCCGACCATCCCCACTGACCACCTGTCAGAATGAACAAAATGCAGTCCTGGCTGTAGAGCAGAAACAATAACAGCAGAATCCAACCCCTGTAATCAATTGTGAAATTGTTGGTGTCACAGCAGGTGTGGTGAAACATGCAATCCCGTCTCACATTAAGAAGTGGACGGCGTCTCCCCAGTGTGAACTCGCTGGTGTGTCCGCAGGTTGGATAACCGAGTGAATCCCTTCCCACACTGAGAGCAGCCTCTCCCCAGTGTGAACTAGCTGATGTCTCCGCAGGTGAGATAACCGAGTGAATCCCTTCCCACAATGAGAGCAGGTGAATGGCCTCTCCCCAGTGTGAACTCGCTGGTGTCTCCGAAGGTGAGATAACTGAGTGAATCCCTTCCCACACTGAGAGCAGGTGAATGGCCTCTCGCCAGTGTGAACTCGCTGGTGTTTCTCCAAACTACACAGTTCAGTAAATCCTTTCCCACACTGAGGGCAGGTGAATGGCCTCTCCCCTGTGTGAATTAGCTGGTGTCTCAACAGGCGAGATGAATCACAAAATCCTTTCCCACACTGGGAGCAGATGAATGGCCTCTCCCCGGAGTGAACTCGCTGGTGTGACTGCAGGTGAGATAACTGGGAGAATCCCTTCCCGCACTGAGAGCAGGCGAATGGCCTCTCCCCAGTGTGGACTCGCTGGTGCTGCTGCAGGTGGGATGATTGAGTAAATCCTTTCCCACACTGAGGGCAGGTAAATGGCCTCTCCCCTGTGTGAATTCGCTGGTGTCTCAACAGGCGGGACGAATCACAAAATCCTTTCCCACACTGAGAGCACGTGAATGGCCTCTCCCCAGTGTGAACTCGCTGGTGTGACTGCAGGCTGTATACTTCAGTAAATTCTTTCCCACACTGGCAGGAGAATGGTCTCTCCCTGGTGTGAACTCGTTGGTGTTTCTGTAGGGTGGATAATTGATTAAATCCTTTCCCACACTGAGAGCATGTGAATGGCCTCTCCCCAGTGTGAATTCGCTGGTGTCTCAATAGGCGAGACGAATCACAAAATCCTTTCCCACACTGAGAGCAGGTGAATGGCCTCTCCCCAGTGTGAACTCGCTGGTGTGTCTGCAGGGTGTATACTTCAGTAAATCCTTTCCCACACTGGGAGCAGGAGAACGGCCTCTCCCCAGTGTGAATGCGTCGATGAGTTTCCAGCTCTGATGGGGCTCGGTATCCCTTCTCACAGTCCCCACATTTCCACGGTTTCTCCATGTTTTGGGTCTTCTCGTGTCTCTCCAGGCTGGACAATCAGTTGAAGCCTCTTCCACAGACACGGCACGGGTATGGTCTCTCCCCGCTGTGAATGTTATGTTTTTCAGGCTGTGTAACTGGTTAAAGCTCTTTCCACAGTATGTTCAGTGGAACACTCTCACTCGGGTGTGTGTGTGTATCTCGGTGCTTTTTCAGTCACACGGTGTTTTAAATCTTTAGCTGACAGTTCAGGCAAACATTTCTCCTTCTAGATTGAAAGGCCGACGATATTCAGGTTCCAGGGAATCCAGTGACTATCAGATCGAGACGTGACGTTTGAGATTTCTGTCTGTAATTCCTCCTCATCTAGTATCCTGTGAAAACATTTAACAAAATTTATCCCCGTCAGTACAGGACAGAAATACCTCATCTCAGCGTTCTCTCCAATTATCTGCCAGTTTCCCATAACCCTCGACATCCAGGTTCTGGCACCACACAACTATAATTCATCACTTACTCTGATTGCCTCGCACTCACCTACATAATCTTTGAATTAATATTTGTTATGATATCCCTGGAAGACATCGGAGGTTTGGTCTGGTCAGATTATGCCGGAAAAAGTCAAGAAATCATTGATAAAGCAGCGCAGGTGGATTCAGTGGGGATGGAGCTGCTTTTACAACATGGCAGCCTGACCCTCAGGAGGTCTCTTGACCCCGTGCTCTCTGGGGCTCTCTGGGAGGCGCCGAAAATGATGACTGCCGACATTATCCGTCTTATTGACCAGAGGCTGAGTGTCCTAGCTCAATATCTGTGAGCTCATGAAGCACAGCTGCAAAATGCCATGACGAGGCTCAATGATCCGGAGCAAGATGCCTCCTCGACAGAGGCAAGAATTCAATCCTTTGGAAATCAGCCGAGTGCCGTGGCGGAGGTCCTGGAGGACTTGGAGAACTGAGAGTCGGAGAAAGAAAATCCGAGAGGTCAGCCTGTCAGAAGGTGTGGAGGGTAAGGCTCCCATTAGGTTCTTCGAGGACCGGCTGCCATGTTTTCTCAAGCTGGATGTGAAACCTGGGTGTTTCAAATGAGAAAGGATACATTATATCCTGTCTCTGAGGCTGAGGGATAGTTTTCATCCCAGGCCTGTTATCATTCACTTCCACAACATGAAAGATCGCCAGAAGGACCTGGAGACGGGTACGGTGAGGTGGCACCTGGCTCCAGAAGGGAGGGAGGATTCAGGACTTTTCAGCAGCAACACAAACAAAGTGTCGAGGCTTCGATGAAGTTCAAAGGCAGCTCAAGGGGGTGGGGAGTGAATTATGTCATGTTTTATCCTGCAACCCGAAAAATGGTATCCATCAAGTCTTTCAATAATCCAACTCTTTGGGTCACGATTTCAAGGTGAGAGGGGGAAAGTTTAAGGGAGATGTGCGTGGGAAGTGTTTTTACGCAGAGGGTGGTGGGTGCCTGGAACGCTTTGCCAGCGGAGGTGGTAGAGGCCGGTACGATAGCATCGTTTAAGGTGCATCTAGACCAGGGGTGGGCAAACTTTTCCGTGCAAGGGCCACATTCAGAAATTCACAATTTTAAAGGGCCGCATAGTATATTAAGTAAAATAATTAATATTTAAAATAGCCAAAATAAAAGGTTTTTAAAGAAAAAAAAGCAATTAATTTTTATTAATTAATATTTTAAAGTAGAAACTTCACATGAAACACATGTTGTGCCGAGCAATGATCACCCTACTCAAGTCAACGTATCCACCCTATACCAGTAACCCAACAGCCCCCTCCCCCCCCCCCCCCCCCATTAACCCAAAATATCTTTTTTTTTGTTTTTTTGTTTTTTATGACTTGATCTTGGTGGGCCGCATAAAGACCTTTGGCGGGCCGCATGCGGCCCGCGGGCTGTAGTTTGCCCACCCCTGATCTAGACAGATATATGAACGGGCGGGGAACAGAGGGAAGTAGATCCTTGGAAAATAGGCGACGGGTCTAGATAAAGGATCTGGATCGGCGCAGGCTGGGAGGGCCGAAGTGCCTGTTCCTGTGCTGTGGTTTTTTTGTTTAACTATTGCCTTGACCTTCATTCAACCCATGAAGGGAGCGGCTGGTCCTCCAGCCAATCAGAGTGAATGAGGGGGCGGGACTGGGCTCAGTGACGCATGCGCAGTCTGATTAATGGCGACGTGAAGGTTCTTTCTCGGATCCACAATCCGTAAAGGGTGGGAATGGCAGGTCGGACAGATCAGCCGGATCGTTGGACACACTTTATAAACATGTTATAGAAACAGGAAACCTGCAAAAATACCCTACCGCTACCCGGTGACCTGAGCGCGGACTGTAGCGTTCTGACAGGACAAAGCGGCCGCCATCTTTGTTGCGCAGTGACAGCAATGCGCATGCGCACGCTCCTTTTAAATTGGGTACTCGCAGCAGTGCACATGCGCGCCCGCCATCTTTATTGGGGCAGTAGCAGCAGAGCGCAGGCGCAGTCGCCATCATGGTTGGGGGCAAATTTTTAAAAAATGTTTCTTCGTGTCAGAATGTCCATCACACTGTTTCACTCTGAGTATTTATAAGGCAGAGCAATGATATATGTCCAGGGCAGTGACAATAATTCGTATTGTGCCTTGACCAGAATAAAACTTTCAGACTTTTCAGAGAAACTTTACAAAATAACAATTGACATTGAGCCACAGGAGCTGTTAGCTTTTGAGGTGAACCTAACTAGAGGAAAGTAAGTTATAGAGTCGCAGAGTTTTAAGGAGGAAACTTCAGAGCTTATGGCCCAGCCAAATGATAAAAGACCAGAAATGAGCGTCAGAAAAATCAGGAATGCTGCACTGGCCGGAATTAAATGAGGGCAGAGATCTCCAAGAGGCGGGGAGGAGTTGTGTGGGGGAGGGGGGGGGGGGGGTGCAGATTACAGAGATTAGGATGATCTATAGCAATAGAAGAATGAGAAATTTCAACTTTCGGTGCTTCTGAAAGGGAATCATTTGTAGATCAGTGAGCACAGGGGATGGGTAAACAATACTTGTTGTGAGTAAACACATGGGTAGCAGAGTTTTCGATGGGATAGAAGGGGTTGTTTAACATTGAGGGCTGACTGGGAATGCGTTAGAAAAAATTGGTCGAGAGGTAACAAAAAAATGAATGATGGTTTCCGTAACAGATAAGAAGACACTAAGACGGAGTCAGGCTGTGTTACTGAGGTGGAAATAGGTGATCTTTGTGATGGTGTGGATATGTGTTTGGAAGCTCTTCAGGGGTGACATATTTCACCAGGATTGTGAACAGGCTGCTTCTGCCTCAGTCATTTGGCAGGGACAGGGATGGAATTAGTGGCTGAAGGGTTTAGTCTTCTCAATATTTAAAGAGGAAATTTCTGCTCCTCCAATACTGGATGTCAGACAAGTTCGGACAGTGCGTCCCTTGAAGTGGAACCTGCAGGGGATGGTTTTATGAGCAGGTGCTCTTACTGTGCGACTGGGTTCAAGACATCATCTGACCTCACTGTACACCAGCGAATTCACACTGGGAAGAGGCTGTTCACATGCTCCCAGTGTGGGAAGACATTCATTCAGTCATCCAGCCTGCTGACACACCAGCGAATTCACACTGGGGAGAGGTCATTTACGTGATGCCAGTGTGGGAAGAGATTCAGTCATCCAGCCTGCTGACACACTAGCGAATTCACACTGGGGAGAGGTCATTTACCTGCTCCAAGAGTGGGAAGAGATTCACACGTTATCCAGTCTACTGACAGGACAGACAAGCAAATTGTTGATACTAACCTATCTAATGCATGCAATAAGGTTGAGTGGTATCAGAAATGGTGAAAGTAATGTCAATAGCACAACAGAATGTAGCTTTCAATGATTACATTCACTGCCGTTTTTCTTAGATGATTTAACAGGATGTGATTGTAACATAAATAGATGCGTTATGAATTTGATTATAGCATTTGCTGGCTGGCTGGAAGACTTTAAAGTTTACTTTAACGTACCTAACAGCAAGTCAGAACTTGAAGCCAAAATTATGCTTCAACCCTGGTTCAGCAAGTGATGCATCAACCATGTGCTTAAACATTTATTTACAAGGTGCAGATTGTTGCTCGGAGTGAGAAGTATGGGTCATTGCAGGGAACTGTGCTCAGAATCAAATCTGCTCTACCTGACTTTGGGAATGTTTGCCGATCGTTTATGCCAAAAACCAAAGATGGAAGAGTGCACAGCCTGCAATTAAACCACCATTTCTCACCTTGATCATGAGGAACAATCTGCTCATACAATTTCAAAATAAAAGATGAAAGTGATGCATTTGGAGGTGTTGTTCTTCTCTGGTTTTGTAAAATTGAAGTCAAGTAGATGGAAATAAAACTATCCCATGCTGAATGTTCTTTTAATTTTACAAGCACAGGATGCGTAAATGCTCCTTCAATTGATTTGATGCCATCAGATGGTTTTTGTCAGCTTTTTATATTGTTACTTGAGGAAGTTTGGGTATAGGATCGACACTGATACCACACTAGTTAAAACTTACAGGCCAGCAGAATCCAAGTACTCCCATTACTGTCCAAATATGTAAAATCTCAAGCCTCTAAATAAGGTAGATATGGACCTATTGCACCCTCTTTCTTTTGTGTCATAATTTCAGCGTTAATAAAGTAGTGGTTTGAAACATTCGTGAGAATTAACGAAAGAAACCGTTACAAAGTAGCAGTTATGTTGACAACTTAATCAAATATTTAAATACCATACTAATATAAGACAGATAATACTGATCTTGTACAGTGCAGACTTTTGCTCAACTGGTCCGGATATAGCCTTTATCCATTTACAATTTGTGCTGACAAACATCTATATAACTGGTTTTCCATCTGCATCCAAAATGGTTCCACTGGATAGTGGGGGAAAAAATTTCATGGCTGGAATAAATATTCCTTATTATTGACCCTCCTGAAATTTCCATCGTATATAAATATATGATTTTGATTTGATGTGATTTATTGTCACTTGTACTGAAGTACAGTGAAAAGTATTTTTCTGCGGCCGAGGAGCGTACACAGTACGTACATAGTAGACACAAGAATAATCAACAGGAACAATGACAAATGGTACATCGACAGAACAGTGATTGGTTACGGTGCGGAATTATATAAGAGGAAAATAGTTTTAATAGGTCAGAACGCTGATCGGAGATAAAAGAAAGGGACAGAGGGAAGGAGCTCACAGAGAGTCGCCATACTCCGGAGCCATCTTGGGAAACCCCGTGTCTGCATGGGTGTCGCCCCCACAACCCAAAGATGTGAAGGGCATGTGGATTGGCCATGCTAAATTGCCCCTCAATTGGATTTGTTTAAAAAGTAAGACCAATACTGTACCCTGTGCTCCACATGCAGTCTCACCAATGCCCTGTATAACTGAAGCTTAACCTCCCCAGTTTGTATTCAATTCCCCTCACAATAACAGTCTATTAGCTTTCCTAACTACTTGCTGTAGCTGCATGCTAGCCTTTTGTGATTAATGTACAGTAACACCTCGGTCCCTCTGTGTCTCAGAACTCTGAAAGTCTCTCACCATTTGGACAATATGCCTATTTTATTCTTCCTCACAAAATGGGCATTTTCACATATTATTCTCCATTTGCCAGGCCTTTGCCCACTCACTTAGCCCATCTATGTCCCTATGTGGCTGTCTTGCATTCCTCACAATTTAGTGTCCCACCTTTCTTTGTGTTATCTCCAAATTTAGCAACAGAACCTTCAGTATCTTCATCCAAGTCATTTATATAAATGGTAATAAGTTGAGTCTCCTGTACTGATCCCTGTGAGACACCACTCATCACATCCCACCAATCAGAAAAATACCCATTTATGTCCACTCTTTGTTTCCCACTGGTTCACCAATCTTCAGTCCAAGCCAGTATGTTACCCTTTATAGCCTGAGTTTTTATTTTCTACAATAACCTTTGATATGACAACTTATCAAATGCTTTCTGGAAATCTAAGGACAATACAGTCACCCGTTCCCCTTTATCCAGTCATGTGGTCCATCAAGTAACTCTGATAAATTGGTTAAACGTGGTTTTCCTTTCACAAAACCATGTTGACAGTGCCTGATTGCCTTGAATTTTTCTGAGAGATCTGACATAGCATCTTTAATAATAGCTTCTAACATGTTCCCTATGACTGATGTCAGGCTAACTGGCCTGTAGTTTCCAGCCATCTGTCCCCCTCCCTTTGTGAATAAAGGAGTTACATTATTTTCCAATTTAATAGAATCTTCCTTGTATCTAGTGAATTTTGGACAATGAAACGAGTGCATCAACTCTCTCATTAGCTGCTTCTTTCAAGACCTTATGGTGAAGTCCGTCCGAACCCGGGATTTTGTCAGCCTGCAGACTCAAAACATTGCTCATTACCACTTCCGTGGTGGTTGCAATTTTCTTTCCATTCCTTCCTGATTTACAGATATTTCCGGGATGTCATTTGATTCCTCCATACCTGATCAATTCATTTGCCAAAACCTTACTTTTCATTGTTCATTTCCCAGATGAGCTTTCCGGAGAATCAACACTTGAATTATTTACTTACACAAATATCTATAGAAACTCTGTCTTTATATTTCTAGCCAGCTTTCTCTGGTACTCTAATAATAATAATTGCTTATTATCACGAGTAGGCCTCAATGAAGTTACTTTGAAAAGCCCCTAGTCGCCACATTCCGGCGCCTGTTCGGGGAGGCCGGTACGTGAATTGCTCCCCCACTGCTGGCTTTTTCTGCTTCATAAGCCAGCTGTTCAGCCTAATTATTCCCTCCTTATTAATATTTTTGTGTTTATATTCTATGCTTTATATTCTGCCCAATGTTCTGACCCGAAATCTGCCTTTGAGCAGTTACATGCTTTGTAAAAAACATTGATATGTCTTTAACTTTTTTAGTTAAAGAGAGATGCTGGGCCCTCCCCTTGGAATTTTCCATTCTCACTAGAATGTATCTATTCTGTTTATACTGAAATATCCCTTTCAATGTCTGCTACTGAATATCTATTGACCTGACACACAAGCTCATTTGAAAGTTCATTTAAGCTAGCTCTGCTTTCATACATTCATAATTGTTCTTATTGAAGCTTAACTTACTCGTCTTGGACTCAATCTTCTTCCCCTCAAACTGCATGTCAAATTCAATCATATTATGATGGCTGTTACCTGGGGATGTCTTCACCATGAGGTTATCAATTAATCCTTGCTGCACAATACCCAGCCTGGTGTTACCTGACCTCTGGTTGGCTCCAAAATTTGCTGATTGTAGAAACTATGGCAAGAACATTCTGTGAACTCCTCACCTATGCTACCTTCAACAATCTGATGTTTCCAGTCTAATAGTAGACTAAAATCCCCCTTGATTATCGCTGTACCTTTTCTGACAGACTCCCATTATCTCTTCCTTCACACTCTGTCCTACTGTGTCGTTACAATTAGGAGGCCTGCACACCACACCCAGAAGTAAATTCTTGCCTTAACCATTTTTCATCTCAAACCAAACCACTCCTACATCCTGATTTCCTGAGCTTATATCATCTCTGTCTAATGTGCCAACAGCATCAATAATTAACAACGCCACTTTTCCACCTTTTCCGAGATTTCTGTCCTTCCTAAATTTCACATACACTACAATATTCAGCTCACCACCACCTTTTGAAGGGAAATGGATGATGGGCAATAAATGTTAGACTGGCCAGTGACACCCACATACCACGAATGAATATAAAACAATTCAGGCCCCAATCTATGTCTCTGAATGGCCATCAGATCGTACTTACTTATTTCTATAGGTGCTGCCAATTCATCAGTTTTGTTTCAAATGCTACTTGTGTTTTGCTGCAGAGCCTTTGGTTTTGTTCTTTTATTATTTTTGTAGCGTTTATCTAATGTAATTTTAAATGTGTTCTCTCCGTCTCTTCCTGCCACAGTCTGTTTATCATTTCCCATATTCTTACCTTTCTCTCTGGTCTTACTCTTTACTTTACCACATCATGCAGAACAAATCGGAAAAGATCCAACAATGGAACAGTCGGTAACAGGACATCAATCAGTCTCCTCCTATCTGAAAATGTAAATCGCTTATTGTCACAAATAGGCTTCAAATTAAGTTACTGTGAAAAGCCCCTAGTCGCCACATTCTGGCGCCTGTTCGGGGAGGCTGGTACAGGAATTCAACCGTGCTGCTGGCCTGCCTGGGTCTGCTTTCAAAGCCAGCGATTTAGCCCTGTGCTAAACCAGCCTCGATCTTAGAGAAATCAAGGACTGGAACACTGTCGTTAACACAAAGCAAATTTTATTAATCTATATCCAGAATATTAAACTCCGGCCGAGTCACAGGAATGATTACACATCAACTGAAACAAACTCCAACTGTCAGAATGGACACGGCTCAGTCCTGGATGTGATTAACAGCAGCAATAACAGAATCTAACCCCTTGTGAACTCGCTGGTGTTTCTGCAGGGTGAATGAATGAGTGAATCCTTTCCCACACACAGAGCAGATGAATAATGTCTCCCTGGTGTGAATGCGCTGGTGTTTCAGCCGGAGGGAATGCTGAGTGAATCCCTTCCCACACACGGAGCAGGTGAATGGCCTCTCTCCAGTGTGACTGCGCTGGTGAATCAGCAGATCCATTTTGCCTTTAAAGCTCTTCTCACAGGCGGAACATTTAAAAGGTCTCGTGTCAGAGTGAACACGTTGGTGTGAGGCGAGTTGGGCAGACTGAGTGAATCCCTTCCCACATTCAGAGCAGATGAACTGTCTCACCCCAGTGTGAATGCGCTGGTGTCTCAGCAGGGTGGATGACTGAGCGAATCCCTTCCCACACACACAGCAGGGGAATGGTCTCTCCCCAGTGTGAACCCGCTGATGATCCAAAAGTTTGCATAACTGAGCGAATGTCACCCCACACTCAGGACAGGTGAATGGTTTCTCTCCAGTGTGAATTCTCTGGTGTGTCAGAAGGTTGGATAACTGAGCGAATCCCTTCCCACATTCAGTGCACGTGAATGGTTTCTCCCCGCTGTGCATTCGCTGGTGTGTCAAAAGGCTGAATAACTGAGTGAATCTCTTCCCACACTCAGAGCAAGTGAACGGCCTCTCCCCAGTGTGAACACGCTGGTGTGTCAGAAGATTAAATTTGTTTTTAAAGCTCTTCTCACAATCGGAACATTTAAAAGGTCTCATGTCAGAGTGAACAAGTTGGTGTGCAGTCAGATGTGTTAGTCGAGTGAATCCCTTTCCACACTCGGAACAGGTGAATGGTCTCTCCCCGGTGTGACTGCGGTGATGAGTTTCCAGCTCAGAAGGGTAACTGAATCCCATCCCACATTCCCCACATTTCCACGGTTTCTCAATGGTGCCGGCACCCTTGTGTCTCTCCATTTTGGACGATCAGTTGAAGCTTCTTCCACACACAGAACATGTGTACAGTTTCTCCTCACTGTGAATGGTGTGGTGTTTTCAAGGCTGTGTAACTGGTTGAAGCTCTTTCCACAGTCAGTTCACTGGAACACTCTCACTTGGGTGTGTGTGTGTCTTTGTGCTTTTCCAGTCACACTTAAGTTTGAAATCTTTTCCCACAGACACAACAAACATTTCTCCTTCCACATTCAAAAGTTCATGACATTCAGATTCTCATCAAAGAGTGACTGTCAGATCTTGATGTGTTGCTTGATTTGAATTTCCAGTCTGTCAATCCATTCCTTGTAACCCTGTAAAATCAGTTTACAGGTCAGAAATTCAGAACAGATAATTCAAGTTTCTGGGGAATAATTGTTTCTCTCGTTTCCTAAAGCTGCAAATCCCAGTCCCACACTTTCCCCTTCCCACACACTCACCACAATGGTTTCCAGGTCATTAATACTGAGTGCAGATTTGAATTCCAGATTATCCCTTGAATTTAAATTCTACCATCTTCATTAACAAATCCATCTGTCTGAGTGCAGGATAGAAATCCTCCCCATTCTCTCCTCCTGCTCCAGGATCAGTAAAGTGAGTGAAAGATAATTTCTCCTGAACAAATCCATTGCTGCATTTCCTTCCTGAAGCCACATTTGTCCACTGGGGCCTGGCACCGAGAGAAAGCGGCAGCTGCCGTTGAGTTGGGTGTTGAGGCGGTGCGGCTAGTTTGTTAATGGGGGTGTTGAGGCCCCCACTGGGTGTGTGTGAAGCCTCCCCTCCCACCCACTGCCCCTAACGTTGCCTCCGCTTATCCGCCTCCTTCCCGCCTGAAAATGAGACAAACAAGCGTCTGTCCCTGGACCTGAGCCGCACTGCGCATGCCCCACATCACAATGCCTGGGGAGTGATTGACAGCAGCTCCAGATCAATAGTAGGAGGGAGTGGGGCTGGAGGACCTGGAGGGGAGGTTGGTCCTCCAACCAATCGGAGTGAGTGAGGGTGGGTGGGACTTCGACTGAAGCATGCGCAGTGCGGGTAATGGCGATGGAGAGAAGCTGTTCTTTCGGATTCACAAAGGGTAAGAGGAATATTGTGGAACGCGGGAGCGGTGGACCTGGCTGGTGGGTGGAGACGTTTTCTAAACATGTTGTGCAAGCCCATACCCGGAAAAATCACTTCCTAGTTCCCCCATTTCACGGAGCGGGGCCGCGAGGGTCCAGTGAACGGTTCGGGGTAACGACCGCCATCTTTACTCGGGACAATGAGCAACAGAGCGCATGTGCGGCCGCCATGTTTGTTGGGGGCAACATTTTCAATGACTGGGAGAAGCTTGTTTCACATTGTTCAGAATGGAGACAGACTGGCCAGCAAACTGCATTAACCTTTGTCCTGGGTACTTGACTTCCCATTACCCCGGTTTGCACAGACGCAGATATCTAATTGTTGATCAGAGTAGCAACAGAGAAGTAAAGAAACAAGCAAATTGTGCCCCATGGATCCCACTAACTCAATGGATATCTGACCCCATGTGCGGCTCTGTTCAGTCACGCAGAGACCCATGTCAGGAGAACTTTAGCAGTCTTGTCTATGGCGCTGAGGATCTGGTATCGATGCCGGCCCCAGGTCACTGTGGAGTTGCACATTCTTACCGTGTCTGTGTGGGTCTCGCCTCCACAACCCAAAGATGTTCAGGGTAGGTGGATTAGAACATAGAATGATACAGCGCAGTACAGGCCCTTCGGCCCACGATGTTGCACCGACATGCGAAGTCAAAAACTAAAGGCCATCTAACCTACACTATGCCATTATCATCCATGTGCTTATCCAATAAACTTTTATTGGATTGGTCACGCTAAATTTCCCAGGCTACATTGCCCCAGAATTGGAAAAAAAATTGGGCACTCTAAATTTATTTTTTTCAAAAGAAAATCTTTTCCTACAGACAGAACAGACAAACATTTCTTCTACCACATTCACAGGCCAATGATATTCAGGTCCTGATGAATGGAGTGACTGTTAAATCTTGATGTGAAGTTTGATTTGAGTTTCCATCTGTAAATCCTCCCCTTGTAACATCATGTAAAATAAATTTATAAAACTCATCACTAGGGGCAGGTACGGTGGCTCAGTCGTTAGCCGAGGGCCCGGGTTCGATCCCGGCCCCGGGTCACTGTCTGTATGGAGTTTGCACATAATCCCCGTGTCTGTGTGGGACTCAGCCCCAGAATCCAAAAAGATGCGCAGGGTCGGTGAATTGGCCTCGCTAAAATTACGCTTCAATTGGGAGAAAGAGAATTGGGTAATCTAAAAAAAAAAAATGAAAAATTAAAAATAAGCAAAAGCCATAACTGCCAATCCAGGATAGAAATTCTGAACCGAGAATTCTGGTTTCTCCGGAACATTTTTCCCTGTCCCACACACTCCCTCCTCCCTGGGCTGAAATCCAAACCCATCTCACCATCTCTTTCATCCACTCCCAGTCTGCCTGGGTTCAGTTCTCCAGCTCCTGCCTGCAGACTGACAATAAAACCAATGGGTCTTATTGGGGGTTTGGGGCCTCCAGCGGGTGTTTGTGAATCCTCCCCGCCCACCTGCCAGGGTTTCCTTCTTTACCAGAGATCAGAGTCCTCATTGATGATTTTAGCCCAAACTAGAACCACATTAATTGGAAAACAAATATTTTCATGTAGGTTAGGAGCTCCACAAAGTGTTTCCAACCCCTCCGACCCATCTCCTGAACAGGTTGACACATTTATTTGTCTGACTAAAAGAATGATCTTTGATTGCACCGTGGTTAGCACTGCTGCCTCATGGTACCAAGGACCCGTGTTCGATCCCATTTCTGGGTCACTGTCTGTGTGGAGTTTGCACATTCTCCCCACGTCTGTGTGCGTCTCACATCCACAACCCAAAGATGTGCAGGGTAGGTGGTTTGGCCACGCTAAATTGCACCTTAATGGAAAAAAATAATTGGTCACTCGAAATTTATTTAAAAAAAGGATTGTCTCTTTCCTAATGTTCACAATTAAAGGGATGGGTTCCCCAGCAGATGGCTGACATTTCAGGGGAAAGTAAATTGATAATGGACAGAGATATGTCTCGTGTTGTTATATGGTACAGATTAGATATATTATTTATCGTTCTGTAATAAAGTAAACATATTATTATTTCTCTTCTTGTAATATAAGAATATAGCTACGTTGTAGATTTCCAGTCATCTCTTCCCTCAGAGGGTTGTTAGTCTTTGGATTTCTCTTCCACAGGGACCAGTTGTATCTGGGGGCCATTGAATATATTGAAGCACAAGTTGGACAGATATTTTATTGACATTGGAGTTCAGGGTTATGGGGAACAGGTAGGAAAATAGAGTGAAAGCTGAGATCATGGATTTCTTCACTCGAGGATGTGGTGAAGCTTTTGAATTCTCTATCCCAGAAGAATGTGGAGCCTCAGTCATCAGGTATGTTCAAGACAAATATTGACAGGTTTCTAGATATTGAAGATATCGAGGGATATGGGGATCGTGTGGGAAAATGGTGCTGAGGTAGATCGGCCAAGGATCTCATTGAATGGTTGAGCAGACTCGGTGGGCCGAATGGCCTACTCTTGCTCCTATTCTAATCTCTGTGTCCTGGTCAGGAAGCAGTGAGCTGAGCTTGGATCTGTCAATCAACATGAATCCGCACCTTCAGGAGAATTGGGAGGGTGAATATTAGATACAGCAGAGTTAGAATGGAGGGGGGATTGTGGAGATTTACAGTTTTTAGAGAACGAGAGAAAATTATGTTCCATAAGAACTAGAATTGTCCTGAATTTTAATAACAATGATCTTGATTGTCACAGGTAGGCATACATTGCAATGACGTTCCTGTGAATTTCTATCCTGTACTAACTGATGACTTTTGTGAATTTAAATGAATCAGCACCTTCAGGAGAATTGGGAGAGTGAACAGTAGATACAGCAGAGTGAGAATGGAGGGAGATTGTGTGGGATGGAGATTTACAGACTTTGGAGAACAAGATGATAGGAATGGACTTTCCAATTAAACACTAATTTGATGTCAATTATCCAAATGAAGTCACTGAGACAAAAAGGGTTACAGGTGGCACTATTTGTTCATGGAGATTTGTGTGTGAAGTTGGATCAAAGAAACAAAGGTGTTTGTGGAGAAACAGAGCTCTTGCCTCCTTTATTCTACAGCAACGGGCAGCACGGTAATTCAAGTGGGTAGCACTGTGGCTTCACAGCGCTAGGGTCCCAGGTTCGATTCCCCGCTGGGTCACTGTCTGTGCGGAGTCTGCACATTCTCCCCGTGTCTGTGTGAGTTTCCTCCGGGTGCTCCGGTTTCCTCCCACAGTCCAAAGACGTGCAGGTGAAGTGGAGTGGCCATGATAAATTGCCCTGAATGACCAAAAAGGTTAGGAGGGGTTCTTCAGATGTGGGGATAAGATGGAAGTGAGGGCTTAAATGGGTTGGTGCAGACTTGATGGGCCGAATGGCCTCCTTCTTCACTGTATGTTCTATGTTCTAACTCAGAAGCTCGAACACAAGAGAGGAAATAATGTTCCATAGAAACTAGAATTGTGTTCTCCGAATTTCTATCCTGTGCCAACAATGATAACTTTTATAAATTGTTTTTAAAGGATATTGGAAGAGGAGGAATCGCAGACAGACGTCTCAAACATCACGTCAAACTCAAACGATTCCTTTTGATCTGAATATCATCGGCGAGTAGGAGAAATGTTTGTCCGATCTGTCGGCTTCAAAAGGTTTTAAACGTGAGTGTGACGGGAAAAGCACCGAGACCCACACAACACACACCCGAGTGAGAGTGTTCCAGTGAACTGACTGTGAAAAGAGCTTCAACTATGACACAGTCTGAGAAAACGTCACACCATTCACAGTGAGGAGAGAAATTGCACATGTTCTGTGTGTAGACAAGGCTTCCGCTGATTGTCCAATCTGGAGAGACACGAGGAGACCCAAAGCATGGAGAAACCGTGGAAATGTGGGGACTCTGGGAAGGAACACAGATTCCCATCTGAGCTGGAGACTCATCGACGCAGTCACACTGGGGAGAGGCCGTTCATCTGCTCTCAGTGTGGGCAGGGGTTCACTCGGTTATCGCACCTGCAGGCACACCAGCGAGTTCACACTGGGGAGAAACCATTCACCTGCTCTCAGTGTGGGAAGGGATTAATTGATTTATCCAGCCTGCAGTCACACCAGCGAGTTCACACTGGGGAGAAGCCATTCACCTGCTCTCAGTGTGGGCAGAGATTCCGTGCTTTATCCAACCTGCGGAGACATCAGCGACTTCACACTGGGGAGAGGCCATTCACCTGCTCTCAATGTGGGAAGGGATTCCATACTTCATCCAACCTGCAGTCACACCAGCGAGTTCACACTAGGGAGAGACCATTCACCTGTTCTCAGTGTGGGAAGGGATTTATTGATTCATCCTCCCTGCGGAAACACCAGCGGGTTCACACTGGGGAGAGGCCATTCACCTGCTCTCAATGTGGGAAGGGATTCATTGATTCATCTACCCTGAGGAGACATCAGCGAGTTCACACTACGGAGAGGCCGTTCACCTGCTCTCAGTGTGGGAAGGGATTTATTGATTCATCCTCCCTGCGGAAACACCAGCGGGTTCACACTGGGGAGAGGCCATTCACCTGCTCTCAGTGTGGGAAGGGATTCAGTGATTTATCCACCATGCAGACACACCAGCGAATTCACACTGGGGAGAGGCCGTTCACCTGCTCTCAGTGTGGGAAAGGTTTTACTCAGTTATCCATCCTGCAGACACACCAGCGAGTTCACACTGGGGAGAGGCCATTCACCTGCTCTCAGTGTGGGAAGGGATTCCGTGATTTACCCAACCTGCGGATCCATCAGCGAGTTCACACTGGTGAGCGCCCGTTCATCTGCTCTAACTGTGGGAAGGGATTCACTCAGTCATCCAGTCTGCAGACACACCAGAGAGTTCACACTGGGGAGAAGCCATTCACCTGCTCTCAGTGTGGGCAGAGGTTCCGAGCTTCATCCAACCTAAGGAACCATCTGCGAGTTCACACTGGAGAGAAGCTGTTCACCTGCTGTCAGTGTGGGAACGCATTCAGTGATTTATCCAGTCTGCAGACACACCAACGAATTCACACTGGGGAGAAGCCATTCACCTGCTCTCAGTGTGGGAAGGGATTTATTGATTCATCCATCCTGCAGAGACATCAGCGAGTTCACACTGGGGAGAAGCCGTTCACCTGCTCCCTCTGTGGGAATGGATTCACACAGTTATCCAGTCTGCAGACACACCAGCAAGTTCACACTGGGGAGAGGCCATTCACCTGCTCTTAGTGTGGGAGGGGATTACATAGAAACATAAAAATATAGGAGCAGGAACAGATCATTTGGCTCTTTGCGCCTGCTCTGCCATTCATTATGATAATGGCTTATCATTCATGGCCTAATTCCGCTTTCCCTTCCATATCTTTAATTAATTAATAAACTTGATTGTCACAAGTACACTTACATTGAAATGAAGTTACTGTGAAAAGCCCCTAGTCGCCACATTCCGGCGCCTATTCAGGTACACAGAGGGAGAATCTCTGTCCTAAATGGTCTACCCCGTATCCTCAGACTGCGACCTCTGGTTCTGTACCCTCCCACCATCGGGAAAATCTTTCCTGCATCTACCCTGTTAAGTCCTGTTAGGATAATATAGGTTTCTATGAGATCCCCCATTCTTCTGAACTCCAGTGGATACAATCCTAACTGATTCAATCTCTCAAACGTCAGTCCCACCATCCCAGGAATCAGTCTGGTAAACCTTCGCTGCACTTCCACCTGAGCAAGAACATCCTTCCTCAGATAAGGAGCCCAATACTGCTCACAATATTCCAGGTATGGCCTCACCAAGGCCTTGTGTAATAACAGCAAGATATTCCTGCTCCTGTACTTGAATCCGCTCGCAATGAAGGCTAGCACAGCATTTGCCTTATTTACCGCCTGCTGTAGCTGCATGCTTACCTTCAGTGACTGGTGTACGAGGATACCCAGGTCTCGTTGCACATTCCCCTCTCCTAATTTATGGCCGTTCAGATAATAGCCCGCCGTCTCGTTTTTGTTGTCAAAGTGGACAACCTCGCATTTCTACAAATTATACTGCATCTGCCATTCATTTGCCCACTCACTCAACTTGTCCAAATCACAATGAAGGATCTCTGCATCCTCCTCACAGACCCCCCCCCCCCCCCCCCCCCCCCCACACACACACTCAAAGTGGTGTCATCTGCAAATTTGGAGATATTGGATTTTCCTCCCTCACCAAATCATTAATATATAGGGTGGTTAGCACTGTTGCCTCACTGTGCTGTGGACCAGTGTTTAATCCTGCCCCGGGTCACTGTCCGTGTGGATACAAGTGTCTCCGTGGTCTCACCCCTATAACCCAAAGAAGTGCAGGGTAGGTGAATTGGCCACGCTCAATTGCCCCTCAATTGGTAAAAAGGAATTGGGTACTTTAAATTTTTCTTAAAATCATAAATATATCTTGTGAATATCTCAGGTCCTAGCACCGATCCCTGTGGTATCCCACTAGTCACTGCCTGCCAGTTTGAAAAAGACCATTAATTCCTTCTCTGTTTCCTGCCTGCCAACCAGTTTTTTATCCATATCAATTCACTACCCCTAATTCCAAGTGCTTTAATTTTACACATTAATCTCTTGTGCGGGACTTTGGTCAAAAGCCATCTGAAAGTCCAAATATCACATCCACTGGCTGCCCCTCGTTAACTCTACCAGTTACACCCACGAAGAATTCCAGTAGATTTGTCAAGCATGATTTTCCCTTCATAAATCCATGCTGACTCTGTCCGATCCTGCCACTGGTTTCTCAGTGCTTTGCTATAAAATCTATGAGAATGGATTCTAGAATTTTCCCCACTGCCGATGTCTGATTTGCTGGTCTATAATTCCCTGTTTTCTCTCTCTATCTCTTTTTAAATGGTGGAATTACATAAGCCAATCTGCAGGAACTGTTCCAGAGTCTATAGAATCCTGGAAGATGACCACCGTTGCATCCACTATTTCTACACGACTTCCCTAAGTACTTCGGTTGCAGATTATCAGACCCTGGGGATTTACCACCCTTCAATCCCATCAATTTCACCAACACCATTTCTCTCCTAATATTGAGCTCCTTCAGTTCCTCCCTCTCACTAAATCCGGCGCTTCCCAACATTTCTGGTATCTGCTTTGTGAAGAAAGCAGCAAATTATGTATTTATTTTCTCACCCATTTCTTTGTCGCCTCTGATACAATCAGCCTGATTTCCTGTTTTATGCCATTCCCAACATCACCACTGCAGTTTGGGGGTCTATATACGATGCCCACTAAGTTTTTTGCCCCTTGGTGTTTCTCAGCTCTACCCATACAGATTCCACATTGTTGGAGCTAATATCCTTCCTGACTATTACATTAATTTCCTCTTTAACCAGCACTGCCGCTCTACTGCCTTTTCCTTTTTGTCTGTCCTTCCTAAATACTGAATAGATTCAATTCCCATCCCTGGTCATCCTGCAGCCATGTCTCCATAATCCTGATGATCTCACTCCCGTTTACATCTATTTTCACAATTCACTCGGTGTGCCATCTGCAGTCACACCAGGGAGTTCATACTGGGAAGAGGCCGTTCGCCTGCTCTCAATGTGCGATGGGATTTAGTAATTTATTGCACTTTCTGAGACAACAACATGTTCACAACAGATTACAGGGATTGGATTCTGCTGTTATTCTTTCTGTTCTCAATTACATCCAGGACTGCGTTTTGTTCATTCTGTTGGTCAATGGGGATGGTCAGAGGGTTTCTTTCTGCTGGACTGGCTGGTCTCACGGCTTCGCCTCTAGTGGGCTGATTCTCTCTGAGCCTTCTTGCGAATATCTGGTTGCACATTTCACAAGGAGTGAAAGGGGTTTGGCGGTTAGAAGATGTTTCATTGCTATTTCTGTTTGGAAACCCCAAAAATCATGCCTCATTGCCATGAAGATGGGCTATGGTGGTTACATAATTCTTTTGTTTAATTTATCTTCATGCTTCTCACAGAAGAAAACAATCAGGGTATGAGGAGCAAGTTGTCTGAGGTGCACTGGGAAACTACATTAAATAGTATGGTGGGAGACAGGCAATCACTAATATTGAAGGAATTATTACAGATTTACACTGGGATCGGTTAGCTCAGTTGGCTGGATGGCTGGTTCGTGCTGAGTGACACCAACAGCACAGGTTAAATTCCCATACCGGCTGAGGTTAGCCATGGACTTTGTCAATATTTACGCTCCACATGATTCTCCACCCACCCCTTTACATCTCCCCATCAGCATATCCTCTATTCCTTTCTCCCTCATGTATGTCTCTAGCTTTACGTTCAATGGATTCATGCTGTTCACCTCAACCACTCGCTGTGGTAACGGGTTCCACATTCTCACCACTCGCTGGGGAAAGAGGTTTCCACTGAAATTCCTATTGGATTATTGAATCCCTTCATAATCTCAAAGACTTCCACCAGATCACCCATCAGCCTTTGCTTTTCCAGAAAAAAGCAGCTCCAGCCTTTCCTGAGTGTTAAATGCTCTCAGTTCTGTATATTATGAATCTTTCTTGCACCTTATCCAGTGCCTCTATTTCCTTTATCGAAATGGAGATCACCAATGTTGACAGAGCTCCCAGTGTAGTCTAAACAAGCTGAACATTTCCTCTGTGCTTTTCAATTCTATCCCTCTGCAATGGAACCCTATGTATGGGCTCCCCACTTTCGGAAAGATGTGATGTTCTTGGGGTGTAGAGGACATTAATGAGAATGGCACCAGAGATGAGGGACTCCAGTTAGTTGGAGTGACTGGAGCTGCTGAATTTCTCCCGAGATCACAGCATCTGGAGGGTGGGGAATGAGGCCATTCAGCCCTTTGAGACCGTGTTGGCTCTCTGTGGAGGAAGCCAGTCTGCCCATTGCCCTGTTCTATCCCCAAATCCCTGTGGGTTTATTTCTCTCAGTGCCTGTCCAATTTCCTATTGAAATCCTTCTGTCACCTCTGCATCTCCTACCCTCATAGGCAGTAGGTTCCAGGTCGTTACCACTCGCTTTACATGTACACAAGGCTTCTCGAGCACTGAGATGTCTATTTGGCCCATTTTTCCCATGCCAGCTCTTTGTACAGCAACCCATTTAATCCCAGAGTTGGACTATTTTGTTTTCTTTTTCAGAATGTACCAAATTCCCTTTTGGAAGTTACAGTCCAATGAGATTCCAGCACCTCATTGCAAATGGACAGTGCATTACAAATCACAACGATTCGCTGTGTTTTACAGCATATAATTGTGCGTATGGTGTGTCTGGAGTTTCACAGTATTCAAAATGGTGCCAATGCTGTGGTTATTACACTAAATAAGACTCAATCTTTATCAATGATTTTGGTGAGGACACCGAGTGTAATATATCCTAGTTTGTGGACAATTAGAACAAATGTACATTTTTATAAAACCTCTCACTTCCACTGGACCACCTGAAGTGTTTTAAAGCCAATGGAGTACTTTTGAAATGTATTCACTGATGTAATGTCGGAAGCTGTAAGTCCCATGTGTAATCACATTTAGGTTTTAAATTGTTATTTTCATAATGCATTCACTGTCATTAGTAATAAGGTCAAGGAAGCCCTTTTATGTCTCTAACATGTGGCTTCCTGCAGCCATTTCACCTGTACCGTTTCTGTATGAACTACGTATTGATTTCATAGCAATAAACAAGAATTAAATTCATGATTATTCAGTAGTTAACATTGATTATCATTAGTGAATTAGTGTATTAGATAATTATATTGCAAAGACTAGATCTTTAATTTTAAAAATAACACAATCAACCAAAATGTTTCCAGAAACTGCAGAGCTATCAGAATTTGTTTGAAAAATAAATTACTTTTATAATTTTGAGAAGTTACAAGACACCATATTCTGCCAAGAATATGTGGGCTGGGCAGTAGAACATAGAACAGTACAGCACAGAACAGGCCCTTCGGCCCTCGATGTTGTGCCGAGCAATGATCACCCTACTTAAACCCACATACCCGTAACCCAACAATCCCCCCCATTAACCTTGCACTACGGGCAATTTTGCATGGCCAATCCACCTACCCCGCACATCTTTGGACTGTGGGAGGAAACCGGAGCACCCGGAGGAAACCCACGCACACACGGGGAGGACGTGCAGACTCCACACAGACAGTGATCCAGCCGGGAATCGAACCTGGGACCCTGGAGCTGTGAAGCATTTATGCTAACCACCATGCTACCGTGAGGACCCTAACATGGTATTGTTACTGGGCGAGTAATCCAGAGACCCAGGTTAATGCTCTGGGGATCTGGGATTGAATCTGCCTATGACAGATATTGAATTTGAATAAAATCTCAAATTAAAAGTCGATTTATGACATTGTTGATTGTTGTAAAAACCCATTTGGTTCATTAATGTCCTTTTGGAATCTGCTCTCCTTACGTGGCCTGGTCTACATGTGACTCCAGATCTACAGCAATGTTGTGGTTGGTTTGTAAGTCTCCTCTGAAATAGCCTCACAAGACACGCAGTTCAAGGGCAATTGGAATGTGCAGTAAATGCTGGTCCAGCCAGTGACTCCCACCTCCCATTAATGAATAATTCTTAAGAAGGCTCATTGTTCAATCTGAAGATTAGTAAGAAAATGTCTCTTTGATTGGATTTGATTTATTGTCACGTTTCCCGAGGGACAGTGAAAAGTATTGTTCTGCCTACAGTCCAGACAGATCGTTCCATACATGAAACAATCTAGGACATCCGATAAATACACAATGTAAAAGGGGCTGTTTTGCTCACAGGGCTAATCGCTGGCTTTGAAAGCAGACCAAGGCAAGCCAGCAGCACGGTTCGATTCCCGTAACAGCCTCCCCGAACAGGCGCCGGAATGTGGCGACTAGGGGCTTTTCACAGTAACTTCATTTGAAGCCTACTCGTGACAATAAGTGATTTTCATTTCATTTCATTTTTTCATAAATACATAGACACAGACACCGTGTGAAGCGTAAGTGACCTAGTGTATCTTGTATCAAATGTATCAATTAAAAATTATATTAATTAGCTACCAATCTGTAACTTGATTAAATAAGTAGTGATCCTTAATTGAGTTACAATTAATTAAACAATAATGAATCAGTAGTTCTAGTAAAAGTCTGAGTTTTATTTGTTGTAAAAATATAAAAGCTTAATCGCTGTGTATATAAAGAATGTGCGATGAGGATAAATGTACCGGCAAGGGAGACCTTCCAACTCTGATTAGCCTCAACATTTGAAACTGTTTGAATAAGGGATTGTACAGAATCAGATAAAGGGATAGTATGAAACTGTTCAATTGTATTCCTGTCAACAGTAATGAGAGAAGGTGGTGTCAGTAATTAAAGATCCAATTAAATTAAACTGGTGCCCAATTAACCAATGGTCATGTTACCACAGGCCCAACTCTGACATGAGGTAATGGTCACTTTGGGGGTAAAAGTAGAGGATCTGAAGGTCTTCCTTGCTGGCCAAGTACTGAAGACTCTCGAGGCCGGGTTCCAAGGAAATTAGTGTCAAAAAAGGAGCCAGGGAGGGTTACGCTTCCACAGACTGATCACCTGCATGAAGTTGTAAACGTCAATGTCTTCAAGTCAGTCAGTGAAGCTTTTCTTTAAAAAACTCCTTTTCAAATTTACTGTTCAGAATTCTGCCTTTGATTTAATTGGTTAAAGTCTTGTCCGAACCAAAGCAAATTTATTAATTGGTGATGTCTGAAATCAATTAATATCAGAAAGCATCAATCTTCAATTTAAAACTTGCACTTCTGTAGCGCCTTTCACAACCCCAGCATGTCCCAACGAGCTTCTGAAGTGTCGTCACTGTTATAGGCAATGCAGCAGCCAATTTCTACAAAGCAACATGGCACAAACAGCAATGTGGCAATGTGCAGATGATCTGATTTTGGTGATGTTGATTTTTAAAAAAAATACATTTTGTTAAGGTTTTGTAATTTTATAATAATAAGTGACAACAGTAAACAATGCAAATCCACATAAAACATCGTGCATAAATCATCTCCATCCCTAACAAGTCCCTCCTACCCTCAACAGAAAATAGTCTAACTACCCCCCTTTTTTGCCTCTGCTGACAGTTAATTTTCTCTAAAGAAGTCGACAAACGGCTGCCACCTCCTGATGAACCCTCGCATTGACCCTCTGAGGGCAAACTTGATTTTTCAAGTCTGAGAAACCCAGCCACATCGCTAACCCAGATCTCTGATTCCGGGGGCTTCGAGTCCCTCCACGCCAGCAATATCCGTCTCCGGGCTACCAGGGAGGCAAAGGCCAAGACATCAGCCTCTCTCGCCCCCTGGACTGTCGGCACTCCAAAATCCGGCACCTCTGGGCTCAGCACCACCCGTGTTTTTAGGGCCGTGGACATGACATCTGCAAAACCCTGCCAGAATCCCCCAAGCTTCAGGCAGGCCCAGAACATATGGACATGATTTGCTGTCCCCCCCCCCCCCCCCCCCCCCACACCTCTCCTCTACCCCAAAAAACCTGCTCATCCGGGCCACCGGCATGTGTGCCCGGTGAACGGGGCAGCACGGTGGCACAGTGGTTAGAATCGCTGCCTCACGGCGCCAAAGTCCCAGGTTCGATCCCGGCTCTGGGTCACTGTCCGTGTGGAGTTTGCACATTATGCCTGTGTTTGCGTGAGTTTCGCCCCCACAACCCAAAGATGTGTAGACTAGGTGGATTGGCCACGCTAAATTGCCCCTTCATTGGAAAAAATAAATTGGATACTCTAAATTATTTTTTAAATGTCTGCCCTGTGAACGACCATAAATTGTATCAGGCTGAGCCTGGCACATGATGAGGACGTATTGACTCTGCTCAAGGCATCCGCCCACAGACCTGCCTCTATCCCTCCCCAGAGCTCCTCTTCCCATTTGCCCTTTAGCTCCTCTATCTGAGTTTCCCCCGACTCCATGAGTTCTTTGTAGATATCCGATACCTTTCCCTCTCCCACCTGTCATAACGTTTAAGAGCCTTCTGACATTGGCCGAAAGTTGCCTGCCCTTCACAAACCCCGTCTGGTCTTTCCTTATCACCTCAGGGACACAGCCCTCTAGCCTTGAGGCCAATATTCTGGCCAACAGTTTGGCATCCACGTTCAATAGGGAGATTGGCCTATATGACCCGCATAGCTCAGGGTCCTTCTCCCGGTTCAGGATCGAGGCCTGCGAGATTGTTGGGGGAAGGCACCCTGCTCCCTTGCCTCATTAAATTCCCTCACCAGCAGCGGGCCCAGCATCTCCGAGAACTTCTTATAAAATTCAACTGGGTAGCTGTCCGGTCCCGGGGCGTTACCCAATGCCTGGCCTCCAGCCCCTCTACTATTTCTTCAATTCCAATCGGGGCTCCCAACTCCTCCACCAGTCCTTCCTTCGGACTTCAACTCACCCAGAAACTGCCTCATCCCCTCTACTCCAGCTGGGGTTCTGACTCATATAACTTGCTATAAAACTCCTTAAACACCCCAATCACCCCTGCTGGGTCCAAGTCCGGGTTCCCACCTCTACCCTTCACTCTTCCTATCTCCCTGGCCGCCTCCCTTTTCCTCAGCTCATGTGCTAGAATCGTAATGGCCTTCTCACCATACTCGTATACCGCTTCCCCCTCGCCTTCCTCAGTTGCTCCTCCGCCTTCCCTCCAGATAACAGCTCAAACTCCATGTCTAGCCTCTGCCGCTCCTTCAATAACCCCGCCTCCGGGGCCTCCGAATATGTCCTGTCCACCTGGAGTATTTCCCCAACTACCCTGTCCCTCTCTGCTCGCTCCACCTTTTCCCTATGGGTCTGTATCGACATTAACTCCCCCCTAACCACTGCCTTCAGCGCTTCCCAAACTGTTGCTGCCGAGACATCCCCCCGTGTCATTTATTTCCAAATAGTTCTGGATAGATTCCCTCACCCACCCGCACACCCCCTCATCCGCTAACAGTCCCACACCCAACCTCCATTGCGGGCGCTGCCCTCTCTCCTTACCCGTAAATCCACCCAATGTGGGGCATGGTCCGACAGAGCAATTGCCGAATATTCGGCATCAACCACTCCCACCAGCAGAACCATGCTCAGAATAAAGAAGTCGATCCGGCAGTACGCTTTGTGCACATGGGAGAAAAAAAGAAAATTCCTTCACTCTTGGCCGTCCGAACCTCCACGGGTCTACCCCACCCACCCCCACAATTTACTCGATGAACCCCTTTAGTTCCTTTGCTACAGCAGGCACCCTCCCTGTCGTTGACCTTGAACACCCCACCTCACCATGATGAACTTGCCCCCACGTCCACCACTATTCTCCCTGCCTCAAATGCCACCCGTTTGTTGATCAGGATAGCGACCCCCCTAGTCTTAAGAGTCCAGCACTGAAATGAAATACTTGGCCGACCCATCCCTTCCTCAATCTGGTCTGATCTATTGCTCTCAGGTGTGACTCCTGTAACATTGCCACGTTCGCCTTCAATCCCTTCAAATGTGTGAACATGTGAGCCCTCTTAACCAGCCCATTCAGCCCTCTAACGTTCCATGTACTGATCACCCTTCTTAGGCCAGCCTCCAGCTCGCGTCCCTCACCTCCATTGGCCCGCCTTCGGGCATCCACTGTCCTCGACCTCCCCGTTTGTCTCTCAGCAAGTTTCTCCTCTGTCAGAAGAGCTGCTCCCTCTTCCCCCTCCGCCCCACTATTAGCAGCACAAGAATCCCAACCCCCCTTAACAAACTTACCACCTACTCACCACCCCCTCCCCCACTGCACTTCCGTGATTTAGCCCACCTAGCCTGGTAACCCACCCATGGCGCCAGACATCCTATCCCAGCCCACCGCTCGAACATACATATTCAAAACATCACAGTCCCCAATCAACACACAGTAGAAAAAATCCCTCCACCATCTACCTACTGAAATAAAGTTAACTTACAAATCTAAGCAACGGCCTAAAAAACTGTTACACAGAGAGCACTGCATATACAGATCAAAACTAAGGAAACTTTGTGAGAAAAGCACTTTTCCAACGTGAAAGCACTTTTCCTAAAAAACTACTGAACTTTGATGCAAACAGGTTGTTAAAATGCTTAATTCGCCGAGAAAATCAGCTTTCTGCCAAAAAAGACTGTTTGGCAAAAAATAGTGAATTTTGATTGAAGCAGGTTGTTAAAATGTTATGAAGCAGGTTGTTAAAATTCGCTGCCAAAATCACTTTACTGACATAAAAGAACAGAATCAATACCGCAATACCCTCCCCCAAGGTTCAATGTCCTCAAACTCCTGCGAGCCTTTTGTCTTTGATAAAGTCCATCGCTTCGCCGGCGATTCAAGGTAAAGTTCTTGGCCCTCAAACGTGACCCACAGACGCATTGGGTATAACATCCCAAACTTCACCCCCGCTTGAAGAGGGCCAATTTTACCCTATTGAATCCAGCTCGTCTTTTGGGCAGTTTCACGCCCAGGTCCTGGTAGATGCGCAGCTCACAGTTCTCCCACTTGCAGCTCAGTGTCTGCTTTTCCCACCGCAAAATCCGCTCCTTATCCAGGAACCGGTGCATTCGCACCCGGATCACAATTGGAGGTTCATTTTGCTTGCGGCTTCCTCGCAAGCGCTCTATCTACTTCCAAGGGTCGAGAAAACGCCCCATCTCCCATCAGCTTTTCCAGCATATTTCTCACACATGCCCTTGCGACCGACCCTTCACTGCCCTACAGGAGGCCGACAATCCTCAGGTTCTGTCTCTGAGACCTGTTCTCCAGGTCCACCCGCAACTTTTTCTGGTGGTCCCTCATCAGCTCCACCTCCACCTGTCAAAGCGGTTAAATGGTCCTCGTGCTCAGCCACCTTCTGGATCGCCGGTCCATGGGCTTCCAGCCCCTGTTCCACCCAATCAATCCTTGCCTTAATTAGGTTGCCTTCATTTGCTTGGCGAAGCTCCTGAATGAACTCCACCCGCAGTAACATTGACCACTGTGCCACCAAACCGGGATCCTGCGCCTCTGCCATGCTTTCCCGTGCTGCAGGTTCTACAGTCAGCTTCGCTGCTCAACTAATTCTTCTTGGACAACCATTTCTGGTCCACGGCTCCACATACTGGTGGCGGATTTCTCCTCACTGTCTCACTCTCCACCAATGTTTCTAATAGAATTCCGAAAAAAATCGGGAGAATAGGTTCAAAAGGTCCGTCACGAGCGGGAGCTCCCAAATGCGCGACCTCCTACTCCATGGCCGGCACCAGAAGTCAAAAGGATGAAATTTGGAGACAGTTTGGTCCAGTGGACATGTGGAAGGGAGGGAAGCAGCAGAGGCAGCTGATCGGATTGACTCAATCTCAGTCACAAAGAAGCTCCACAAGCTCCTCACACTTCTTGTTGGAGGTGAGGATGGAAGAGACAGGGGAGAGCGAGAGAACTTCAAAAGGAAATAACTTGTGTCAGAGATATTAAAAAATTTCAACACTGCGTATTTAACATAATTCTAATTTATTTAACTTTCAGCCAGAATATTAGCCCCTGTAAATGGGCTGGAGTTTATTATCAGCAGAAAGAGACCCAAATGAACATGGTTCAGTCCTGAATGTGAGTAACAGCAAAATCCAATCACTGTGGTTACTTGTGGTCCCGTTGGTGTCTCAGCAGGTGGGATGAAGTGGTGAATCCCTTTCCACACTGGGAGCAGGTGAATGGTCTCTCCCCGGTGTGAATTCGTTGATGTGCAGTGAGGTAAGATGATTGTCTGAACCCAGTCCCACAGTGAGAGCACCTAAACGGTCTCTCGTCAGTGTGAACACGCTGGTGAATCAGCAGGTTGGATGACCGAGTGAATCCCTTCCCACACTCGGTGCAGGTGAACGGTCTCTCCCCAGTGTGAACAAACTGGTGTTTCTTCAGTGTGGATGACTCAGTGAATCCCTTCCCACACGTGGAGCAGGTGAATGGCCTCTCCCCAGTGTGAACTCGCTGGTGACTCAGCAGGTTGGATGACTGAGTGAATCCCTTCCCACACGTGGAGCAGGTGAATGGTCTCTCCCCAGTGTGAACACGCTGGTGTTTCGGCAGTGTGGATGCCCGAGTGAATCCCTTCCCACACTCGGTGCAGGTGAACGGTCTCTCCCCAGTGTGAATTCGCTGGTGTTGCCGCAGTGTGGATGACTGAGTGAATCCCTTCCCACACGTGGAGCAGGTGAACGGTCTCTCCCCAGTGTGACTGCGTCGATGAGTTTCCAGGTTGGATGGGTAAGTGAATCCTTTCCCACAGTCCGCACATTTCCACGGTTTCTCCTCCGTGCGGCTGCATTTCTGTCTCATGGGGCCTGATGACGTGTACGGTTTCTCCCCACTGTGAATTATGCTTTTTCCTTCCATGTTCAAAATCTGCTGATATTTAGGATATGATAAATTGAGGGCTCTGTCAGATTCTGATGTGATGCTTTGTTTGAGTTTCCGGACTTTGAAGCCTCCCCTTCGAACACCCTGTGAAACTGATTGAAAAGAGAAAATAGGGAGTGAGTGAGAACCCACAGAAACACAAAGGCAGGTTGTGAAATTGAGCTGAATGAATCTGGCCATTTGTGGGGCCGACACTGGGAAAAAGTGAAAACTGCTGGATTGTTATAAAAACCCAACTGGCCTCTTTGGGAGGAGTGAGAAAGAGGTGAAGAGAGATTTTGGTCTACAAGTCATATTAAAGAGAATAGATGGCAAAGCTAATTCGATCTTGAGTTTCATAAACAGTAACCGAGGAGATAATGCTGGAACATCTCAGCACGTCTGGCAGCATCTGTCGGGAGAGAAAAGATCTCATGTTGAGTCCAGATGGTCCTTTGTTAGTTCTTTTCTCTCCCTACAGATGCTGCCAGACCTGCTGAGATGTTCCAGCATTTTCTCTTTGGCTTCAGATTCCACCATCCGCAGTAATTTTCTTTTATTCATAAACAGTAATATTGATACCAAAACTATGCTTCTGGTGGCACGGTGATTAGCACTGCTGCCTCACAGCGCTAGGGACCCGGGTTCAATTCCAGCCTGGGTGATTGTGTGGAGTTTGCACTTTCCCCCCGTGTCTGTGTGGGTTTCCACCCGGTGCTCAGGTTTCCTCCAACAGCCCAAAGAAGGGCAAGTTAGGTGGATTGGCCTTGATAAATTGTCCCTTAGTGTCCAGGGATGTGCAGGTTAGGTGGGGCTATGGGGTTAAAGGGACAGGGTAGGGGTGTGGGCCTAGGCAGGGTGCCCTTTCAGAGAATCAGTGCAGACTCAGTGGGCCGAATGGCCTCCTTCTGCACTGTTGGAATTCTATGGTTCTAATTCTATCCTGTGAATCTTTATAAAGCTCTGGTCACCACTCTTCAGGAAGGATGTGAAGGTTCTTGGAGAAGGTGCAGAGGAGATTTACCAGAATGATTCCAGCAAAGGAGGTTGAGGGAGATTTGATTCAGGACACAACATTATGCCAGATTTCCATCGGGTGGACAAAGAAACTCTGTTTCCATTCACTGATCGTACAAGCAGCCGCGACACAGATTTCAAGATTTGGGTAAAACCTGGATTGAATGATATAAGATCCTGAGGGGTCTTGGCAGGGTGGATGTGGAGAGGATGTTTCCTCTTGTGTGAGAATCTAGAACAAGGCGTCACTGTTGCAAAATAAGGGGTCACCCATTTCAGATGGAGATGAAGCTTTTTTTCTCTTGAGGGATGTAAGACAGGAGGTGGCACAGTGGTTAGCACTGCTGCCTCACAGCACATGGGACCCAGGTTCAATTCCGGCCCTGGGTGACTGTGTGGAGTTTGCACGTTCTCCCTGTGTCTGTGTGAATTTCCTCCGGGTGCTCCGGATTCCTCACAGAGTTCAAAGATGTGCAGGTTAGGTGGATTGGCCAGGTTAGGTGGATTAGAACAAAGAACAAAGAAAATTACAGCACAGAAACAGGCCCTTCGGCCCTCCCAGCCTGCGCCGATCCAGAATCTAAACCTGTCTCCTATTTTCCAAGGTCTACTTCCCCCTGTTGCCACCCATTCATATACCTGTCTAGATGCCTCATAAATGATGCTATCGTGCCCGCCTCTACCACCTCCGCTGGTAAAGCGTTCCAGGCACCCACCACCCTCTGCGTTAAAAACTTCCCACGCACATCTCCCTTAAACTTTCCCCCTCTCACCTTGAAATCGTGACCCCTCGTAACTGACACCCCCACTCTTGGAAAGAGCTTGTTGCTATCCACCCTGTCCATACCTCTCATAACTTTGTATACCTCAATCAGGTCCCCCCTCAACCTCCGTCTTTCCAACGAAAATAATCCTAATCTACTCAACCTTTCTTCATAGCTAGCACCCTCCATAGCAGGCAACATCCTGGTGAACCTCCTCTGCACCCTCTCCAAAGCATCCACATCCTTCTGGTAATGTGGTGACCAGAACTGCACGCAGTATTCCAAATGTGGCCTAACCAAAGTCCGATACAACTGTAACATGACCCGCCTAGTCTTGTACTCAATACCCCGTCCGATGAAGGCAAGCATGCTGTATGCCTTCTTGACCACTCTATCAACCTGCGTTGCCACCTTCAGGGTACAATGGACCTGAACTCCCAGATCTCTCTGTACATCAATTTTCCCCATGACCCTTCCATTGACCATATAGTCCGCTCTTGAATTTGATCTTCCAAAATGCATCACCTCGCATTTGCCTGGATTGAACTCCATCTGCCATTTCTCTGCCCAACTCTCCAATATATCGATATTTTGTTGTATTCTCTGACAGTCCTCCTCGCTATCTGCAACTCCACCAATCTTAGTATCATCTGCAAACTTGCTAATCAGACCACCTGTACCTTCCTCCAGGTCATTTATGTGGATCACAAACAACAGTGGTCCGAGCACGGATCCCTGTGGAACACCACTAGTCACCCTTCTCCATTTTGAGACACTCCCTTCCACCACTACTCTCTGTCTCCTGTTGCCCTGCCAGTTCTTTATCCATCTAGCTAGTACACCCTGAACCCCATGCGACTTCACTTTTTCCATCAACCCGCCATGGGAAACCTTATCAAACGCCTTACTAAAGTCCATGTGTATGACATCTACAGCCCTTCCCTCATCAATTAACTTTGTCACTTCCTCAAAGAATTATATTAGGTTTGTAAGACATGACCTTCCCGGCACAAAACCATGCTGCCTATCACTGATAAGTCTATTTTCTTCCAGATGTGAATAGATCCTATCCCTCAGTATCTTCTCCAACAGTTTGCCTATCACTGATGTCAAGCTCACAGGTCTGTAATTCCCTGGATTTTCCCTGCTGCCCTTCTTAAACAAAGGGACAACATTTATGGGCAGCACGGTAGCATGGTGGTTAGCATAAATGCTTCACAGCTCCAGGGTCCCAGGTTGGGTTACTGTCTGTGCGGAGTCTGCACGTCCTCCCCGTGTGTGCGTGTGTTTCCTCCGGGTGCTCCGGTTTCCCCCCACAGTCCAAAGATGTGCGAGTTAGGTGGATTGGCCATGCTAAATTGCCCGTAGTGTCCTAATAGTAAGGTTAAGGGGGGGGAGTTGTTGGGTTACGGGTATAGGGTGGACACGTGGGTTTGAGTAGGGTGATCATTGCTCGGCACAACATCGAGGGCCGAAGGGCCTGTTCTGTGCTGTACTGTTCTATGTTCTATGTTCTATTAGCAATTCTCCAGTCCTCACCCATGCTCAAGGATGCTGCAAAAATATCTGTTAAGGCCCCAGCTATTTCGACCTTCGCTTCCCTCAGTAACCTGGGATAGATCCCATCCGGTCCTGGGGACTTGTCCACCTTAATGTCTTTTAGAATACCCAAAACTTCCCCTTTCCGTATGACAACTTGACCTAGAGTATTTAAACATCCATCCCTAGCCTCAACATCCGTCTTGTCCCTCTCCTTTGTGAATACCGATGCAAAGTACTCATTAAGAATCTCACCCATTTCCTTTGAGTCCACGCATAAATTCCCTCTCTTGTCTTTGAGTGGGCCAATCCTTTCCCTAGTTACCCTCTTGCTCCTTACATACGAATAAAAGGCTTTGGGATTTTCCTTAACCCTGTTAGCCAAAGATATTTCATGACCCCCTTTAGCCCTTTTTATTGCGCGTTTGAGATTCGTTCTACTTTCCCGAAATTCCTCCAAAGCTTCATCAGTTTTGAGTCGCCTCGATCTTACATATGCTTCCTTTTTCATCTTACCTGGTCTCACAATTTCACCCGTCATCCATGGTTCCCTAATCTTGCCATTTCTATCTCTCATTTTCACAAGAACATGTCTGTCCTGCACTCTAATCAACCTTTCCTTAAAAGACTCCCACATTTCAAATGTGGATTTACCCTTAAACAGCTGCTCCCAATCCACATTCCCTAGCTCCTGCCGAATTTTGTTATACTCTGCCTTTCCCCAATTTAACACTCTTCCTTTCGGACCACTCTTGTCCTTGTCCATGAGTATTCTAAAACTTACGGAATTGTGATCACTATTCCCAAAGTAATCGCCGACTGAAACATCAACCACCTGGCCGCGATCATTCCCCAATACCAGGTCCAGTATGGCCCATTCCCGAGTTGGACTATTTACATACTGCTCTAAAAAAAACTCTCCTGGATGCTACTTACAAACTCTGCTCCATCTCCGCCTCCAACACTACACGAATCCCATTCAATGTTGGGGAAGTTAAAATCTCCCATCACAACCACCCTATTGCTCCTACATTTTTCTATAATCTGTCTGCATATTTGTACCTCTACTTCATGCTTACTTTTGGGAGGCCTGTAGTAAAGTCCCAACAATGTTACTGCACCCTTCCTATTTCTTAGCTCCACCCATATTGCCTCAGTGCTCGAATCCTCTATCGTGCCCTCCTTAATCACAGCTGTGAAATCATCTCTGACGAGTAATGCAACTCCTCCACCCCTTCTACCTCACTCTCTATCCCTCCTGAAGCATCTATACCCTGGGATATTCAGTTGCCAGTCCTGCCCTTCCCTCAACCAAGTCTCAGTAATACCAATAACATCATATTCCCAGGTACTGATCCAAGCCCTAAGTTCATCTGCCTTACCTGCTACACTTCTCGCATTAAAACAAATGCACGACAGACCACCTGTCCCTTTGCGTTCATCATCTCTTCCCTGTCGACTCTTCCCCTTAGTCACATTGAGTTTATTATCTCGTACCTTCCCGGCTTTAGTTGCTGCTTCTTTACTGACCTCTAACTTCCTAATCTGGTTCCCATCCCCCTGCCACATTAGTTTAAAACCTCCCCAACAGTGTTAGCAAAAGCACCCCCTAGGACATTGGTTCCAGTCCTGCCCAGCTGTAGACCATCCAGTTTGTAATGGTCCCACCACCCCCAGAACCGGTTCCAATGTCCCAAAAATCTGAACCCCTCCCTCCTGCACCATCTCTCAAGCCACATATTCATTCTGACTATTCTTGAATTTCTACTCTGACTGTCCCGTGGCACTGGTAGCAATCCTGAGATTACTACCTTTGAGGTCCTACTTTTTAACTTGTCTCCTAACTCCCTAAATTCTGATTGTAGAACCTCATCTTTTTTTTAACCTATATCGTTGGTGCCTATATGCACCACGACAACTGGCTGTTCACGCTCCACCTTTAGTATGTCCTTCAGCCGATCGGAGACATCCCTGACCCGAGCACCCGGGAGGCAACATACCATTCGGGAGTCTCGTTTTCGACCAAAGGATCGCCTGTCTACTCCCCTTACAATTGAATCCCCTATGACAATAGCCCTGCCAGTCATTTTCCCGCCCTTCTGTGCAGAGAGCCAGCCACGGTGCCATGAGCCTGGCTACTACTGCCTTCCCCTGGTGAGTCATCTTTGTCCTTGATCTTTATGTCGTCTTTGTCGACAGGAATAGTGCCGGAAGACTGGAGGATAGCAAATGTTGTCCCCTTGTTCAAGAAGGGGAGTAGAGACAACCCTGGTAATTATAGACCTGTGAGCCTTAATTCGGTTGTGGGTAAAATGTTGGAAAAGGTTATAAGAGATAGAGTTTATAATCATCTTGAAAAGAACAAGTTGATTAGCGATACTCAACACGGTTTTGTGAAGGGTAGGTCATGTCTCACAAACCTTATTGAGTTTTTTGAGAAGGTGACCAAACAGGTGGATCAGGGTAAAGCTGTTGATGTGGTGTATATGGATTTCAGTAAGGCGTTTGATAAGGTTCCCCACGGTAGGCTATTGCAGAAAATAAGGAAGTATGGAATTGAAGGTGATTTAGCGGTTTGGATCAGTAATTGGCTAGCTGAAAGAAGACAGAGGGTGGTGGTTGATGGCAAATGTTCATCCTGGAGTTCAGTTACTAGTGGTGTACCGCAAGGATCTGTTTTGGGGCCACTGCTGTTTGTCATTTTTATAAATGACCTGGAAGAGGGTGTAGAAGGATGGGTTAGTAAATTTGCAGATGACACGAAAGTCGTTGGAGTTGTGGATAGTGCTGAAGGATGTTATAGGATACAGAGGGACATAGATAAGCTGCAGAGCTGGGCTGAGAGGTGGCAGATGGAGTTTAATGCGGAAAAGTGTGAGGTGGTTCACTTTGGAAGGAGTAACAGGAATGCAGAGTACTGGGCTAATGGCAAGATTCTTGGTAGTGTAGATGAACAGAGAGATCTCGGCATCCAGGTACATAAATCCCTGAAAGTTGCCACCCAGGTTAATAGGGCTGTTAAGAAGGCATGTGGTGTGCTAGCCTTTATAAGCAGGGGGATTGAGTTTCGGAACCACAAGGTCATGCTGCAGCTGTACATAACTCTGGTGCGGCCACACCTGGAGTACTGCGTGCAGTTCTGGTCACCACATTATAGGAAGGATGTGGAAGCTTTGGAAAGGGTTCAGAGGAGATTTACTAGGATGTTGCCTGGTATGGAGGGAAGGTCTTACGAGGAAAGGCTCAGGGAATTGAGGTTGTTTTCGTTAGAGAGGAGAAGGCTGAGAGGTGACTTAATAGAGACATATAAGATAGTCAGAGGGTTAGATAGGGTGGACAGTGAGAGTCTCTTTCCTCGGATGGTGATGACCAACACGAGGGGACATAGCTTTAAATTGAGGGGTGAGAGATATAGGACAGATGTCAGAGGCAGTTTCTTTACTCAGAGAGTAGTAGGGGTGTGGAACGCCCTGCCTGCAATAGTAGTAGACTCGCCAACTTTAAGGGTATTTAAGTGGTCACTGGATAGACATATGGATGAAAATGGAATAGTGTAGGTCAGATAGGCTTCAGATGGTTTCACAGGTCGGCGCAACATCGAGGGCCGAAGGGCCCGTACTGCGCTGTAGTGTTCTAAAAGTATCCAAAATGGTATACCTGTTTTGGAGGGAGATGACCGCAGGGGACACCTGCACTGCCTTCCTGCTCTTTCTCTGCCTTTTGTTCACCCATTCCCTGTCTCCCTCACCAATCCTAATCTGCGGTGTGACCAACTCACTGAACGTGCTATCCACGACCTCCTCAGCATCGCGGATGCTCCAAAGTGAGTCCACCCGCAGCTCCAGAGCCGTCATGCGGTCTAACAGGCGCTGCAGCTGGACACACTTCCCGCACATGAAGGAGTCAGGGACATCGGCCGCATCCCTGAACTCCCACATTGCGCACGAGGAGCATAACACGGGTCTGGGTTCTCCTGCCGTTTTTACCCTTTACCTTAACTGACTACAAACTATACTATCAAATAATTAATAAGTGAAAGGAACAAAGACTTTACTTACCAATCACAATACTTCCCAACACATGAAGAGTTAAATTTCTCCCAGCTGCTGCTAATTGGAGCAGTTTCCTTACCAGCCAATCAGATCTCTGCTTTGCTGTGATGTCCCTCTTCCAGGTAAGTTTTTAAAGTTTTAAAGAGGTAAACTTACCTTCCCAAAGATCCCTCGCCACTGCTCCCGCCGAGAATCTGATGTCCGCTGCTCCTTTTCAACGGGTAGTGTCTCGGGTTTAGCCGCTGCCCAAATATATCAATTCACTCACCTTCCCAGAGTGCAATTCGGCTCCTCCCACTCACTGCAAACTGCAAGTTACGTTTTTTTTTAAAGTAGGGAATCTTACCGCTCCCTTTCAGCTCCTCCCAAGCACTGAAACTGCAAGGTGAAATCAATACACTCACCTTCCCAGAGCGCAATTCGGCTCCTCCCACTCACTGCAAACTGCAAGTTAAGTTTTTTTTTAAAGTAGGGAATCTTACCGCTCCCTTTCAGCTCCTCCCACGCACAGGTTGGCCAGGTTAGGTGGATTGGCCAGGTTAGGTGGATTGGCCGGGTTAGGTGGATTGGCCATGCCAAATTGCCACTTCATCTCCAAGGACGTGGATGTTGGGTGGGGTTATGAGGATGGAGTTGGCACGGGTGGGGTGGGCCTGGGTGGGGTGCTCTTTCAGAGGGATGGTGCAGACCTGATGGGCCGAATGGGCTCCTTCTGCACTGTCGGGATTCTATGACTTTGGAACTTCCGTCCTTAAAATGCAGTGGAAGCAGAGTCCTTGAATATTTTTTTTAAAATAAATTTAAAGTGCCCAATTCATTTATTAATAATTAAGGGGCAATTTAGCGTCACCAACCCGCCTCCTCTGTACATCTTTGGGTTGTGGGGGGCGAAACCTACACAACCACAGGGAGAATGTGCAAACTCCACACAGACAGAGACTCAGAGCCTTGATCGAACCTTGAACCTCGGCGCCGTGAGGCAGCAGTGCTAACCACTGCACCACCAGTGCTGCCCTGTCTTTGAATATTTTAAGGCAGAAATGAATAGATTCTTGATAAGCAAGAGGGTGAAAGATTATCGGGGCCAGCAGGAATGTGGAGTTGAGGTTAAAATTTTTGATTGATGGAGCCGGCTCGAGGGACCGACTCCTAGTTTGTATGTAAGGGGCAGGCTCGAGGGGACCGACTCCTAGTTTGTGTGTAAGGAGCAGGCTCGAGGGACCGACTCCTAGTTTGTGTGTAAGGAGCAGGCTCGAGAGGCCGACTCCTAGTTTGTGTGTAAGGAGCAGACTCGAGGGACCGACTCCTAGTCTGTGTGTAAGGAGCAGGCTCGAGGGTCCGACTCCTAGTTTGTATGTAAGGAGCAGGCTCGAGGGGCCAACTCCTAGTCTGTGTGTAAGGAAGAGGCTCGAGGGGCCGACTCCTAGTTTGTATGTAAGGAGCAGGCTCGAGGGGCCGATTCCTAGTTTGTGTGTAAGGAGCAGGCTCGAGAGGCCGACTCCTAGTTTGTGTGTAAGGAGCAGGCTCGAGGGGTCGACTCCTAGTTTGTGTGTAAGGAGCAGGCTCGAGGGGCCGACTCCTAGTTTGTGTGTAAGGAGCAGGCTCGAGAGGCCGACTCCTAGTTTGTGTGTAAGGAGCAGGCTCGAGGGACCGACTCCTAGTTTGTATGTAAGGAGCAGGCTCGAGGGGCCGACTCCTAGTTTGTGTGTAAGGAGCAGGCTCGAGGGACCGACTCCTAGTTTGTATGTAAGGAGCAGGCTCGAGGGGCCGACTCCTAGTTTGTGTGTAAGGAGCAGGCTCGAGAGGCCGATTCCTAGTTTGTGTGTAAGGAGCAGCCTCGAGAGGCCGACTCCTAGTTTGTGTGTAAGAAGCAGGCTCGAGGGGCCGACTCCCAGTTTGTGTGTAAGGAGCAGGCTCGAGGGGCCAACTATTTTTTTCAGAGACCCAAAAATCTTTTTTACTGTTCTCATAATTTTAGAGACCAATGCATGAATCTCACCAAGGCAGAAGGTAAAATTTTAATTCATTGGAAGTCTACTGATGACCACGATGGCATGCGCTGCGAGCCTGGACCGGATGCCAACTCTCCCGGATTGACTGACTGGAGACTCCAGGGTTCTATTTTATGATTTGTGGGAGTCACTGGCTGGGCCAACATTTATTGCCCATCCCTAATTTCCCTTAAACTGAGTGGCTTGCTCAGCCAATTGTTGATTGTTATAAAGACCCACCTGGTTCACTCCTGTCCTTCAGTGAAGGAAAACTTCTATCCTTACCTGGTCTGGCCTATACGTCACTCCAGATCCACAGTCAGCTGGTTGACCCTTAAAATGCCCTCCGAGATACACTCAGTTCAAGGGCAATTAGGGCTGGGCAGTGAATGCTGGCCCAGCCAGCGACACCCACATCCCGGGAATGAACAGAAAAGAAAATCTGCCGTCCTTACCTGGTCTGGCCGACATGAACATAGAGTGCAGAAGGAGGCCATTCGGCCCATCGAGTCTGCAATGACCCACCTAAGCCTTCATTTCTACCCTATCCCCGTAACCCAATAACCCCATCTAACCTTTTTGGACAATAAGGGCAATTTAGCATGGCCAATCCACCTAACATGTACATCTTTGGACAGTAGGAGGAAACCGGAGCACGCGGAGGAAATCCACGTAGACACGGGGAGAACGTGCAGACTCCGCACAGGCAGTGACCCAGCGGGGAATCGAACCTCAGACTCTGGCGATGTGAAGCCACAGTGCTATCGACTTGTGCTACCCAATCCATTCTCTTATTTCCAAGGGCTGGTTTAGCTCATTGGGCTAAATCGCTGGCTTTTAAAGCAGACCAAGCAGGCCAGCAGCACGGTTCGATTCCCGTACCAGCCTTCCCGGACAGGCGCTGGAATGTGGCGACTAGGGGCTTTTCACAGTAACTTAATTGAAGCCTACTCGTGACAATAAAGCAATTTTCATTTTCATTTCCTCTAGACCCAACTATCCTAACACACCCTCAGATGACCTCCCATATTCAACCTCCCTGTAATATTGAGTTAATCCAGTGGCTCAGTGACCTATAAAATTTCACGTTTAAGAAGCACCTTTTCCTCCAGGGTTGTGTCTCCCTATCTCTGTCATCTCAACCAGCCACCGAGATGTTTGCTCTCATCTAATTCTGGACTCAGACTGAGATAGACAATCGCTAATCAGGAAGGGAATTATGGGGATAAGACGGGAAAGTGGAATTGAGTATATCAGATTTGCCACCATTTCATGGAATGGCAGGGCAGACTCGATGGGCCGAATGGCCTACTTTGCTCTACATCGTACATGTTATGGCCATGAGCATTCTCAACATTTTTTGCTTTTTAAAAAATAAATTCAGAGTACCCAATTAATTTTTTCCAATTAAGGGGCAATTTAGCATGGCCAATCCACCAAAGATGGGTTGTGGGGGCGAAACCCATGCAAAAACGGGGAGAATGTGCAAACTCTACACGGACAGTGACCCAGAGTCGGGATCGTACCTGGGAGGTATGTGCTGTGAGGCAGCAGGGCTAACCCACTGGGCCACAATGCTGTACTTAGCATTTGCAATATTAATCACTATGACTGGTGCCTATTTTTTCAGTTGCCTGAGAGCCAAGCTGTGGAAATTCTTCCTTAAACCTCTCCTGCTCACTCCTTCACTTTTCAATTTTCAGAATCTCCTTAAAACCTACCTTGTATACAAGCTTTTGTCCACCTGCTCTGATATTCCACTGTGTGGCTCAGTGACAAATGTTGCTGAGAATTGAGCGACACCTCGATGCCTCATAAAAAAAAACTGCATCAAATTGGGGCATGTTTCTCTCTTTCAAATCCTCGACATGTTGCATAATTACTCTTGGTGACTGAGGATCACCATCTGAACCAGTGTCGCCTCTGCGTCCACCTGAATCCAGCTCTGAGAACAGAAAGGTCCCAAAGGACACTCTCCCCTGGTCACCGGAACGCTGAAGCCCCGCCCACACTATTGCGTCACATAACGGCGCATGCGCTTCACTCCCCAGTGACCCAAGGTGGCGGCCGGTCACATGGACCTGTTCCTGGGGAAAAGCCTCGGTGTTACAAACCCGGGGCCTCCAGGTTCTTATTGAGGTTGTGAGACCTGCACTGGATGTTTATGAAGCCTCCGCTCCCTCCCCACCCCCACTCCCGGCTCCATTCCTCCCCCCGGCCCACCGAATCTCACCCGTTCAGAAAAGCGTCTCCAGCATGCACAAGGCCCCGAGCAAAGTGACACTGCGCATGCTCCACATACACCCCAGCATTGCGCCTGCGCGGTTGGCTCATGTGGAGTGAATAGGGCACTTGCACATACGCAGGGGATGCTGGGTACTTACAGCGCCAGTGAACCGTGACACTGCAGTGAAAATAAATTTGTTCCCCAATTGAGATGAATCGCTTTTCAAAAAAATCAGACTCATTTTTGTGAGTAGCTGCTCGCTTATATATATATATATGAATATTTCTAACTAAGGGGCAATTTAACGTGTATAATTTAATGACCCTACACATTCTTTTGGGATGTGGGGGTAAAACCCATGCAGATACGGATGTGACCCGGGGCTGAGATTGAACACAGGTTTTCGGAACCAGTGCTCACGACTGCACCACCGTTCGATCCCAGTGCTCTCTTCTATTTCATTTCTGGGAATAAGGAGAGATTTTTAAACGTTTCCAACCTCCCTCTCACCTCCCCTGATTCTATTTGGACTGGTCTCTGTCCAAGAATCATTGTTTCCCCTCTCTTTTCTCTCTATTTCCTGTGATTGACTGTACGTTCCATTATAGGAGGAAATCATGCAGCTCTTCATCCCTGTGTTGGCTCTTTGGACATTCAATCCAATTACTTACACACACCAGGCGACACTGTCAGAACAATATCTATCTGATATATCAGATGTGGAGGTGCCAACGTTGGACTGGAGTGGACACAATAAGAAGTCTTACAGCACCAGATTAAAGTCCAACAGTTTTGTTTGGAGTCACTAGCTTTTGGAGCGCAGCTCCTTGATCAGGACATATGGTGAATGGAGAAGGTCTTCCAACATAACAGATCAAGGATCGACAGTCCTGCCACATCCAATCTTGAATTGTGGTGCAATTAAACAGCTCGCTGGAGGAGGAGGATCCACAAATATCCCCATCCTCAATGATGGAGGAAACTAGCACATTTGTGCAAAAGACAGGAAGCATTTCCAGTAACCTTCAGCCAAAAGCGCCGAGTGAGTGATCCGGCTTGGTCTCCTCCGGAGATCTCCAACATCATAGATACCAGTCTTCAGTCAATTTGATTCACATCACGTGATATCAAGTGAATACTGCGAAGACATTGTTCTGTCATTAGTATTGAAGACTTGTGCCATACCCCTAGCAAAGCTGTTCTAATAAAGCTAGAACACTGGCATCTACCCAGCAACTGGAGTGTAGCACAGTGGCTAGCACTGTTGCTTTACAGAACCAGGGTCCCAGGTTCGGTTCCATGCTTAGGTCACTGTCTGTGCGGAGTCTGCATGTTCTCCCCGTGTATGCATGGGTTTCCTCCGGGTGCTCCGGTTTCCTTCCATAAGTCCCAAAAACGTGATGTTAGGTAATTTGAACATTCTGATTTTTCCCTCTGTGTACCCGAACAGGCATCGGTGTGTGGCAACTAGGGACTTTTCAAGTAACTTCATTGCAGTGTTAATGTAAACCTACTTATTATTATTATATGTGGAAATTTGCCCCAGTGTGTCCTGTACACAAAAAGCAGGACAAATCCAACCCGGCCAATTGCCACCCAATCAGTCTAGTCTTTGTCTCATCAGTAAAGTGATGGAAGGAGTCATCAGCAATGCTATCAAGCTGGACTTACTTTGCAATAACCTGCTCGTTGATGATCAATATGGATTCCGCCAGGGTCACTCAGCTCTTGACCTCATTACAGCCTTGGTTCAAACATGGACAAAAGAGCTGAACTCCAGAGGTGAGGTGAGAATGACTGCCCTTGACATCAAGGCAGCATTTGACCGAGTATGGCATCAAGGAGCCTTAGCAAAGCTGGAGTCAATGGGAATCAGTGGACAACTCTCTCCTGGTTGGAGCCATACCCGACACAAAGGAAGATGGTTGCGGTGGTTGGAGGTCAGTCATCTCAGTTTCAGGTCATCACTGCAGGAGCTCCTCGGGGTAGTATCCTAGGCCCAACCATCTTCAGTTGCTTCATCAATGACCTTCATTCATCATAAGGTCAGACATGGGGATGTTTGCAGATGACTGCACAATGTTCAGCACCATTTGTGACTCCTCAGACACTGAAGCAGACCATGTCCAAATGAAGCAAGACCTGGACAATATACAGCCTTGGGCTGACAAGTGGCAAGTAACATTCGCAGCACATAAATGTCCAGCAATGATCATCTCCCAAAAGTGAGAATCAAACAATTGCCCCTTGAGATTCAATGGCATTACTATCACTGAACCCCCCACAATCAACATCCTGGGGGTTACCATTGATCACAAACTGAACTGGATTAGCCATATAAATACAGTACTGTGGCTACAAAAGCGGGCCAGAGGCAAGGAATAAGGAATCCTGCGGTGAGTAACACCTCCTGACACTCCTCCCCCCTCGCAAAGCCTGTCCACCATCTACAAGGCACAAGTCATGAACGTGATGGGTACTCACCAGTTCCCTGGATGAGTGCAGCTCCAACACTCAAGAAGCTCAACACCATCCAGGACAGAGCAGCCGTTTGATTGGCACCCCTTCCACAAGCATTCACTTCCTCCACCACTAATGCAGAGTGGCAGCCGTGCGTACCATCTACAAGATACATTGCAGGATCTCATCAAGGTTCCTTCGACAGCACTTTCATAGATTTCATAAAATTTACAGTGCAGTGGGAGGCAATTCGGCCCTTGGGACGGGCATCCTACCTCAGCCCACACGTCCACCCTATCCCCATAACCCAGTATCCCACCTAACGTTTTTGGGACACAAAGGGCAATTTAGCATGGTCAATCCACCTAACCTGCACATCTTTGGACTGGAAGGAAACAGTACCACCTGGAGGAAACCCACGCTAACACAGGGAGAACATGCAAACTCCACACAGACAGTGACCAAAGCAGGAATCGAACCTGGGACCCTGGCGCTGTGAAGAAACAGTGCTAACCACTGTGGTACCATATCGCCCATGACTGATGCCTGGGAACACCATCACCTTGAGGTTCCCCTCCCAGTCACTCACCATCCTGACTTGGAAATATATTGTCGTTCCTTCACTGTCTCTGGGTCAAAATCCTGGAACTCCCTCCTTAGTAGTACAGTAGTTGTACTATTAGGACTGCAACAGTTCAAGAAGGCAGCTCACCACCACTTTCTCAAGGGCAATTAGACAACAAATGCTGGCTGAGTAGTGAAGCCACATCCTGTAAACAAGGAATGTTTAAAAACTTCCCACTGTATCCTACCTGCTGCAGACAGTGGAGCAGATGGGTGCTGCCAATCTCAATACGTTCAGGGGAAAACACCCCACCCATTGCTAACTCTTCAATAGAAGATTAAGTAATGTTATAATAACAATCTTTATTGTCACAAGTAGGCTTACATTAACACTGCAATGAAGTTACTTTTTTTTTTCACTTACCCGGTGAGGCGGGGAGGCGAGCCCTGAGGGGCTCTTGCTTCTGGTCGGAAGCGCCCGGGCGGGACTGGAACCGATGTCCTGGGGGGGTGTTTTCTAGAGCTGTTGGGGAGGGTTTAAACTAATGTGGCAGGGGGATGGGAACCAATGCTGGAAGTTGGAAGGTAGTAAAACAGGGACAGAAACAAAAGGAAGTAAGGGGAAAAGTGCAAGGCAGAGAAGACATAGTCAGAAATCCATAAGGGCGACAGTACAAGGTACAGTGACTGAGGGGAGCACAGTGAATAGGCCCAGTAATAACAAAAGGAATAAAACTGGAGATATTAAGATTCAAAACAGAGGTAAAAAAACCAACATAAGTGTACTTTACCTGAATGCTCGTAGTATTCGGAATAAAGTAAATGAGTTGGTGGCACAAATCATCGTAAATGACTATGATTTAGTGGCCATTACTGAAACATGGTTAAAGGATGGTCACGACTGGGAGTTAAATATCTGAGGGTATCAAACTATTCGGAAGGACAGAGTGGATGGTAAGGGAGGTGGTGTTGCTCTGTTATTTAAGGATGACATCCGGGCAATAGTAAGGGATGACATCGGTGCTATGGAGGATAAGGTTGAATCCATTTGGGTGGAAATCAGGAATAGTAAGGCGAAAAAGTCACTGATAGGAGTAGTCTATCAGCCACCAAATAGTAACGAGATGGTGGGGCAGGCAATAAACAAAGAAATAACTGATGCATGTAGAAATGGTACAGCAGTTATCATGGGGGATTTAAATCTACATGTCGATTGGTTTAACCAGGTCGGTCAAGGCAACCGTGAGGAGGAGTTTATAGAATGTATCCGCGATAGTTTCCTAGAACAGTATGTAATGGAACCTACGAGGGAACAAGCGGTCCTAGATCTTGTCCTGTGTAATGAGACAGGATTGATTCATGATCTCATAGTTAGGGATCCTCTCGGAAGGAGCGATCACAATATGGTGGAATTTAAAATACAGATGGAGGGTGAGAAAGTAAAATCAAATACTAGTGTTTTGTGTTTAAGCAAAGGAGATTACAAGGGGATGAGAGAAGAACTAGCTAAGGTAGACTGGGAGCTAAGACTTTATGGTGGAACAGTTGAGGAACAGTGGAGAACCTTCCAAGTGATTTTTCACAGCGCTCAGCAAAGGTTTATACCAACAAAAAGGAAGGACGGAAGAAAGAGGGAAAATCGACCGTGGATATCTAAGGAAATAAGGGAGAGTATCAAATTGAAGGAAAAAGCATATAAAGTGGCAAAGATTGCTGGGAGATTAGAGGACTGGGAAATCTTTAGGGGGCAACAGAAAGCTACTAAAAAAGCTATAAAGAAGAGTAAGATAGAGTATGAGAGTAAACTTGCTCAGAATATAAAAACAGACAGTAAAAGTTTTTACAAATATATAAGACAAAAAAGAGTGGCTAAGGTAAATATTGGTCCTTTAGAGGATGAGAAGGGAGTTTTAATAATGGGAAATGAGGAAATGGCTGAGGAACTGAACAGGTTTTTTGGGTCGGTCTTCACAGTGGAAGACACAAATAACATGCCAGCGACTGATAGAAATGAGGCTATGACAGGTGAGGACCTTGACAGGATTGTTATCACTAAGGAGGAAGTGATGGGCAAGCTAATGGGGCTAAAGGTAGACAAGTCTCCTGGCCCTGATGGAATGCATCCCAGAGTGCTAAAAGAGATGGCTAGGGAAATTGCAGATGCACTAGTGATAATTTACCGAAATTCACTAGACTCTGGGGTGGTCCCGGTGGATTGGAAATTAGCAAACGTGATGCCACTGTTTAAAAAAGGAGGTAGGCAGAAAGCAGGAAATTATAGGCCAGTGAGTTTAACTTCGGTAATAGGGAAGATGCTGGAATCTATCATCAAGGAAGAAATTGCGAGGCATCTGGATAGAAATTGTCCCATTGGGCAGACGCAGCATGGGTTCATAAAGGGCAGGTCATGCCTAACTAATTTAGTGGAATTTTTTGAGGACATTACCAGTGCAGTAGATAACGGGGAGCCGATGGATGTGGTATATCTGGATTTCCAGAAAGCCTTTGACAAGGTGCCACACAAAAGGTTGCTGCATAAGATAAAGATGCATGACATTAAGGGTAAAGTAGTAGCATGGATAAAGGATTGGTTAATTAATAGAAAGCAAAGAGTTGGGATAAATGGGTGTTTCTCTGGTTGGCAATCAGTAGCTAGTGGTGTCCCTCAGGGATCCGTGTTGGGCCCACAATTGTTCACAATTTACATTGATGATTTGGAGTTGGGGACCAAGGGCAATGTGTCCAAGTTTGCAGATGACACTAAGATGAGTGGTAAAGTGAAAAGTGCAGAGGATACTGGAAGTCTGCAGAGGGATTTGGATAGGTTAAGTGAATGGGCTCGGGTCTGGCAGATGGAATACAATGTTGACAAATGTGAGGTTATCCATTTTGGTAGGAATAACAGCAAACGGGATTATTATTTAAACGATAAAATATTAAAGCATGCCGCTGTTCAGAGAGACTTGGGTGTGCTAGTGCATGAGTCACAGAAGGTTGGTTTAAAGGCAAATGGAATTTTGTCCTTCATTGCTAGAGGGATGGAGTTTAAGACTAGGGAGGTTATGTTGCAATTGTATAAGGTGTTAGTGCGGCCACACCTGGAGGATTGTGTTCAGTTTTGGTCTCCTTACTTGAGAAAGGACGTACTGGCGCTGGAGGGTGTGCAGAGGAGATTCACTAGGTTAATCCCAGAGCTGAAGGGGTTGGATTATGAGGAGAGGTTGAGTAGACTGGGACTGTACTCGTTGGAATTTAGAAGGATGAGGGGGGGATCTTATAGAAACATTTAAAATTATGAAGGGAATAGATAGGATAGATGCGGACAGGTTGTTTCCACTGGCGGGTGACAGCAGAACTAGGGGGCATAGCCTCAAAATAAGGGGAAGTAGATTTAGGACTGAGTTTAGAAGGAACTTCTTCACCCAAAGGGTTGTGAATCTATGGAATTCCTTGCCCAGTGAAGCAGTTGAGGCTCCTTCATTACATGTTTTTAAGGTAAAGATAGATAGTTTTTTGAAGAATAAAGGGATTAAGGGTTATGGTGTTTTGGCCGGAAAGTGGAGCTGAGTCCACAAAAGATCAGCCATGATCTAATTGAATGGCGGAGCAGGCTCGAGGGGCCAGATGGCCTACTCCTGCTCCTAGTTCTTATGTTCTTATGTACTGTGAAAATCTCCCAGTCGCCACATTCCGGCGCTTGTGTGCATACACAGAAGAAGAATTCAGAATATCCAATTCATCTAACAAGTCTTTCCGGACTTTTGTGGGAGAAAACCGGAGAACTCGGAGGAAACCCACGCAGACACAGGGAATACGTGCAGGTTCTGCACAGACAGTGACCCAAGCCAGAAATCTAACCTGGGTCCCTGGTGCTGTGAAGCAACAGTGCTAACCACTGTGCTGCCGTGTTGCCCATTGTTACAAATATTGTTGAAAGAGGTGGGACTGCGAGCCTCATTGAGAAGGTCCATATGATGTTCTGGATTAGTTGGAGAAAACAAATATTAAATTGACTGAAATGAAGAAAGAAAGGCAATATCTGTGTTATCATGGAGACCATGTAAACTGAACAAAATGAAAAATCCAATAACTTGATTTAATACAATAATAATAATCTTTATTATGGTCACAAGTAGGCTTACACTAACACTGCAAGAAGTTACTGTGAAAATCCCCTAGTCGCCACATTCTGGTGCCTGTTCGGGTAGACAGAGGGAGAATTGAGAATGTGCAAATTACCTAACAGCACATCTTTCGGGACTTGTGGGAGGAAACTGCAGCACCCGGAGGAAATCCACACAGACACAGGGAGGACGTGCAGACTCCACACAGACAGTGACCCAAGCCAGAATTGAACCTGGGACCCTGGAGCTGTGAAGCAACAGTGTGCTATCACTGTGCTACCCATATAAATACTGTGTTAGGTTTTTCCATTAGGAACAAGTTGTAGATGACCATCGCACTCCTGGATTGTGCCCAGACTTAAAGTCCCTTCCTGCCGTACAATCCTCCCCCAGATTGTCCTTTCTGAGTTCCTGCCAGGCAATGATAAACACTCAGGTAGGAAAGACAAAAATCTACAAAAACGGGTTTGACACAAAGCTGATTTATTTGAGATATAACAAGAGTACCTAACACGTTTAATTATTAACATCAGCAGAAAGAAACACCAAAAGTCAGAATGAACATGGTTTAGTCCGGACGTGGTTAACACCAGCAATAACAGCAGAATCCAACTCCTGCAGTCACTCGTGAACTCGCTGGTGTCTTACCAGGTTGTTTGACTGAGCAAATCCCTTCCCACACTTTCAGGTAAACAATCTCTCACCAGTGTGAACTCGCCGGTGTCTCAGAAAGTTGGATGAACGGGCAAATCCCTTCCCACATTCAAAGCAGGTGAACAGTCTCTCCCCAGTGTCTGCACGTTGGTGTGTCAGCATTTCACGTCTGCTTTTAAAGCTCTTCTGATAGTCAGAACATTTAAATGGTCTATTGCTAGTCTGAACAAGTTGGTGCGCAGTGAGGAGTGATGACCGAGTGAATTTCTAACCACAGATGGAACAGGTGAATGGCCTCTCCCAAGTGTGAGCTTGCTTGAGTGTTCGAAGATCAGATGAATTTGTGAAACCTTACCCACAAACAGAGCAGGTGTACGATCGTTCCCCAGTGTGAATTCGCTTGTGTATCATGAAAAATGATATGAAAATCACTTATTGTCACGAGTAGGCTTCAATTATGTTACTGTGAAAAGCCCCTAGTCACCACATTCCAGCGCCTGTCCGGGGAGGCTGGTACGGGAATCGAACCGTGCTGCTGGCCTGTTTTAAAAGCCAGTGATTTAGCCCAGTGAGCTAAACCAGCCCCAGCAGGTGGGATGAGCGAGCATATACCTTCCCACACTCGGAGCAGATAAATGGTCTCTCCGCCATGTGACCCTGCTGGTGTGTCAGAAAGTCAGATGAATTAATGAATCCCTTCCCACACACAGAGCAGGTGAACAGTGTTTCTCCAGTGTGATTGCATTTATGAATTTGCAGTGTGGATGGACAACTGAATCCCTTCCTACCGTCCCTACATTTCCACAGTGTACCATGCTACAGGTGTCTCTCCAGGTTGATCACTTTGATTCTTGTTTACGCACAGATCACGTGTATGGTTTACCCCCACTGTAAATGTTGTGATGTTTGTTTCAGGCTGTATTACTGGTTAAAGCTCTTTCCAGTCAGTTCATTGGAACACTCTCTCTCAGTGTGTGTGTATCTTGATGCTTTTCCAGTCACTCCGTTGTTTCAGATCCTTTCCCATAGACAGAACTAACATTCTCCTTCCACATCCAAAGGCTGATGATATTCAGATCCTGGGGCAGCATGGTAGCACAGTGGTTAGCACAGTTGCTTCACAGCTCTAGGGTCCCAGGTTCGATTCCTGGCTTGGGTCACTGTCTGCGTGGAGTCTGCACGTTCTCCCTGTGTCTGCGTGGGTTTCCTCTGGGTGCTCCGGTTTCTTCCCACAGTCCAAAGATGTGCAGGTTAGGTGGATTGGCCTTGATCAATTGTCCTTAGTGACCAAAAAAGATTAGGAGGGGTTATTGGGTTACGGGGATAGGGTGGAAGTGAGGGCTGAGGTGGGTCGGTGTAGACCCGATGGGCCGAACGGCCTCCTTCTGCACTGTATGTTCTAGGTTCTTTCCAACCCCCTGTAAAAGGAGTTTGCAGAATCCATCCAGGAGAGAAATTCATAACATTCTCCCCTCCTGCTGACAGAGATAGCCGTGCATGCGCTCTGTTGCACACTGTCCTTGTTAACCCGGGCCTGTCACTCAGAGGTTGACCGGTCCGGTACAAACGCGGCACCACGACTTTCCTATTAGGGTATTAGGTAATTCACAAAGTATTTACAATGTCTCCTCCTCCACCCACCGGCTCCGTCGCTCCCGCCGCACCTTCGCCGCCTCTGACCTGCCGCAGGCCGAAACAAACAAGGTTCTGGCCATCGCTGCGCATGCTCCGACATCCGAGCGGCGCTGCGCCTGCGTATTGGTCTCCTCTGGTATGGATAGGGGATATTCTCTATCGCAGCGAATGTTGGGTATATATATCGCCATTGGCAGTCTCCATTCGTTTAGACTGATATTTTCATTATTGAAGTGGAGACATGGGCATGAGGGCCAATAACCAAAATTTTGATTAAAAATAAGTGGATGTTCCTTCCATTATTCACCGGAAAGAAGGGGATTGCGGATCAGTGAGTAATCGAGATCATAAGATATCGAAGCAGAATTGGGCATTCAGCCCGTCTAGTCTGATCCGCTGATTGATCATGGCTGATATATTCTTCATCCTCATTTTCATGCGTTCTCCCCATAATCCCTGATTCCCTCATTAATCAAGACATCCCCTTATTAATCAAGAACTCCAGATTTCAGGGCGTTCTGGTCTCCTGTGCTGTGGATTGGGGATATTCACCACTGCAGGGAATGCTGTGTAATACTCTCATCATCGAATGTCTCAATGAGTTTATAGTGATTCTTTTAATGCTGAATGGAGAGATTAAAAAACAATGTCAATGATCTGACTGAGGTTGGAGCCAGTGGGCCAGGATATAAAATGAATGAATTAGTACAGAATCTCAATGGATCTACACTATAGTCCCACCCTGGTTGTTGTAACAGCAACAATGACAGACCCAATGACGATGAACAGATGTGAACTCATTAATGTGCCAGTATGTTGGGTTAACAAACAAAGCTTTTCCCTGTGCAAAATATTTGCACAGCCAATCAAGCATCAAATCCTTTCAACATTAAAAATTGGAGTGTGAACAATTGGATAAGGTGAGTGAATCCCTTTGGACATGTGTAGTATCTGAATGGTCCCTCTCCAATGTTTCTGTGTTGTTGCATCAGTAAACAGACGATCCCATGAATCCACAATTAGCTGGTGAATAGTCTTTTTGCAGAGTGACTGTATCCTTGAGGTTTCCGCCTGGAATGGCAAACAAAGAGCATCCATAATCAACAGTAACTACTTACATTTATAGAGCAAAAATTTGAAGCAATTAACAGAAATATTAAAACTCTCCATATTAAGGGAATCATTCCAACATGTCACGCTTGTGCCTTCAACGTCGTCCTCAAAACACTGCAATCATTTCTATGCAATAAAAGTGGAAGGTTCAGGTTTTACCAAAGTCAATCGGTGACTTTGTTAAATATACTTTTACATTGTACATTTTACATCGGAGCAGTGGACGGTCTCTCCAGTGTGAGCACGTTAGTGAGTCAGCAGATCCATTTTGCTTCTAAAGCTCTTCTCACAGTCAGACCACATAAAATGTCTTGTGTCAGAGTGAACATGTTGGTATGAAGTGAGATGGGTTAGAGTTCTAGAGTTTTACAGCACAAAACAAGGCCCTTTGTCCCATTGTGTCTGTGCCGGCTATCGAGCACCAATCTATTCTAATCTCAGTTTCAGGGATTATTAACATCAACTCAAATAAACTCCATGTGTCAGAATGAACATGATCTGTCCTGGATGTGATTTTGGTTCTGTGGTGGGTGTGATTTTGGTTCAGTCCTGGATGTGATTAACATCAATAACAGCAGAATCCTGGAGGCAATTGTGAACTCACTGGTGTGTCTGCAGGGTGGATGACCGAATGAATCCCTTCCCACATACAGAGCAGATGAACGCTCCCTCCCTGGTGTGAATGCGCTGGTGTTTCAGCTGGAGGGACTGCTCAGTGAATCCCTTCCCACACACGGAGCAGCTGAACGGCCTCTCTCCAGTGTGGCTGCGCTGGTGAATCAGCAGATCCATTTTGCCTTTGAAGCTCTTCTCACAGGTGGAACATTTAAAAGGTCTCATGTCTGAGTGAACACATTGGTGTGAGGCGAGGCGGGTAGACTGAGTGAATCCCATCCCGCACTCGGAGCAGGTAAACGGTCTCTCCCCAGTGTGAATAAGGTGGTGTCGCATCAGGGTTGATAACTGAGTGAATCCCTTCCCACACACAGAACAAGTGAATGGTGAACTTACTGGCGATCCAACAGTTTGCACAACTCAGTGAATGCCATCCCACACTTGGGGCAGGCAAATAGTTTCTCCCCAGTGTAAACTCGCTGGTGTAACAGAAAGCTGGATAACTGAGTGAATCTCTTCCCACACAGAGCAGGGCTACGGCCTCTCCCCGTTGTGAACTCGCTGGTGTGTCAGCAGATGTTCTTTTCTTTGAAAGTTCTTTTCACAGTCGGAACATTTAAAAGGTTTGGTGTCAGAGTGAACAAGTTGGTGTGTAGTGGACTTGTTGGGTTGGGTTAGTCGAGTGAACCTCTTCCCACACTCGGAGCAGGTGAATGGCCTTTCCCCGGTGTGACTGCGGTGATGGATTTCCAGCAGACGGGGATATGAATCCCTTCCCACAGTCCCCACACTTCCACGGTTTGTCCATGGCACCGGGAGGATATGACTCCCTTCCCACAGTCCCCACATTTCCACGGTTTGTCCATGGTGCCGGAGGGATATGAATCCCTTCCCACAGTCCCCGCATTTCCACGGTTTGTCCATGGTGCCGGGGGGATATGAATCCCTTCCCACAGTCCCCACATTTCCACGGTTTGTCCATGGCGCCGGGGGGATATGAATCCCTTCCCACAGTCCCCACATTTCCACGGTTTGTCCATGGCGCCGGTGTCCTTGTGCCTCTCCAGGTTGGACAAACAGTTGGAACCTCGTCCACACAGTACACGTCTACAGATTCTCCTCGCTGTGAATGGTGTGATTGATTTTCAGGCTGTGTAACTGGTTAAAGCTCTTTCCAAAGTGAGTTCACTGGAACACTCTCACTAGGGTGTGAATGTGTCTCTGTGCTTTCCCACAGACAGAACAGACAAACATCTCTCCTTCCACATTCAAATTCAAGTCCAGATGAACTGAGTTATTCTGTTACTTTTCAGTCTGAAAATCCTCTTCTGAGCCCCAGTAAAACACCTGCAGTCACTCGTGATCTACCTGGTGTCCCAGAAGATGAGATGAGTGAGTGTATTCCTTCCGACACTCGGAGCAGGTCAATGGCTTCATTCCAATGTGAATGTGTTGGTGTTTCTGCAGATCATTGCTGCTTTAAAGCTCTTCCCACATTTGAAACATTTAAAAGTTCTCACATCAGCGTGAACTTGCTGGCGTCGCTGCAGGTTGGATGATAAAGAAAATCCCATCCCACATATGAAATGAAAATGAAAAAAATGAAAATCGCTTATTGTCACGAGTAGGCTTCAATGAAGTTACTGTGAAAAGCCCCTACTTGCCACATTCCGGCGCCTGTTCGGGGAGGCTGTTACGAGAATATAACCGTGCTGCTGGCCTGCTTTCAAAGCCAGCGATTTAGCCCTGTGCTAAACTGCTGTGATGCAGGTTGAGTGTGAGTGCATCAATGAATTTCAACACAATGTGTAATTAAATTCTTTGCCACAGTCCCTACACTGGAACACTCACTCCGGTCTATGTGTCCTGGTGCTGTTCCTGTCACACCGATGTTTGAAATCTTTCCCACAGACAGAACAGACAAACATTTCTCCTTCCACATTCAAAAGCCAATGATATTCAGGTCCTGATGAATTGAGTAACTGTCAGATCTTGATGTCATGTTTGATTTGAGTTTCCTTTCTGTCAATCCACTCCTTGTAATCCTATAAAACCAATTTGCAGAGTTTAGTGCAGGACAGAAACTTAGGACAGATATTTATAGTTCCTGGGGCATAATTATTGCTCTCTTGTTTCCCAAAGCTGCAAATCTCAGTCCCACACACTTTCCCTTTCCCACAAACTCACCACAATGATTTCACCGTCACCAATACTGAGATGAAATTGAAATTCCTGATTCTGAATTGAATTTACACTCCACCAATTGCCATGATGGGATTTAAACCCTTGTCCCCAGAACACTAGCCTGTGTCTGTGGTTTGCTGGTGTTCTGAACCCCCATGGAGAGTGGTACTGACCTGGAACTCAATGCTTACACTCAAAGATCCATAATATCCAGGTTCAGATTAATCAAGGGGCTCTCTTAGGTCTTAATGTGTTGTTTGATTTCACTTTGCTGTGTTTAAATCCCCTTGTAACCCCCTGTCAAAAGAGTTTCCAGAATCCATCACTGTCAGTCCTGCTGAGTGGACAGGGATCACCGTGCATGCGCCCTGCTGCACACTGCCCCCTATGAGGATGATGGTGGTTGACTGGGGAAAGGCTCTGCAGGAAATCCTTCCCGCTCGGTGCAAACTGGGGATCGGTAATTTCTTGTTTGAACTTTGAGGTCTCCGCTGGGTGTTTGTGAAGCCTCCCCTCCCACCCACTGCCCCTAACGCTGCCTCCGCTAATCCGCCTCCTTCCCGACTGAAGATGAGACAAACAAGCGCCTGTCCCTGGACATGAGCCGCTCTGCGCATGCCCCACATCACAATGCCCGGGGAGTGATTGACGGCAGCTCCGGACCAATAGGAAGAGGGGGCGTGACTGGAGGACCGAGCAGGAACGGCTGGACCTCCAACCAATCGGAGCTAATGAGGGGCAGGGCTGATCCCGAATCTCCTTCATTTGCTGAGACTTTGGACTTTATGAATGAAGATTGAGCTTCACAAAGACTGAACCTTCTTCCTGTGTCAAGCCTCTGAGGAAAACACTTTCTTTTCACTTCAATGGACTTTTAAAAATTCCATTGACCCTTCTACAGACTCAGTTCAATTCCAGCCTTGGGTGACTGTGTGGAGTTTGCACATTCTCCCCGTGTCTGTGTGGGTTCCCTCCCTGTGCTCCAGTTTTCTCCCACCATCCAAAGATGTGCAGGTTTGGTGGATATGTTATGCTAAATTGCCCCTTGGTGATCAAAGGTGAAGTGAGATAACGGGGAGAGGGCAGGGGGAGTGTGCCAGTGGTGGGGGGGGGGGGCTGCTCATTTGTAAACTCGATGGGCCGAATGGGCTCCTTCTGCACTGAAGGGATTCTATGATGCTGCCAGACATGTTATGTTCATCCAGCATTTTCTGTTTTTACTCTATATCACACACATTTTTGATCCACTAATTAGATTTATTGAACCACTATACCATCAGCTACTGGGAGCAGTGTATTGGTGTTGCAGCTTTTCTATAGAACTTTCTCTCATGTCTGATCTAATGGGAGGCAGAGGCAGCTGATCGGATTGACTTAATCTCAGTCACAAAGAAGCTCCACAAGCTCCTCACACTTCTTGTTGGAGGTGAGGTTGGAAGAGACAGGGGAGAGCGAGAGTACTTCAAAAGGAACTAACTTGTGTCAGAGATACTAAAAAGTTTCAACACTCTGCGTATTTAACACAAATCTAATTTATTTGACTTTAAGCCAGAATATTAGCCCCTGTAATTGGGCTGGAGTTTGCTATCAGCAGAAAGAGACCCAAATTAATATGTTTCAGTCCTGAATGTGAGTAACAGCAAAATCCAATCACTATCGTTACTTGTGGCCTCGTTGGTGTCTCAGTAGGTGGGATGACCGGGTGAATCCCTTCCCACACACGGAGCAGGTGAATGGTCTCTCCCTGGTGTGAACTCGCTGGTGTCTCAGCAGGTCGGATAACTGAATGAATCCCTTCCCACACTAGGAGCAGGCGAATGGCCTCTCCCTGGTGTGAATTCGCTGATGTACAGTGAGGTCAGATGAGCGTCTGAATCCAGTCCCGCAGTTAAAGCACCTGAACGGTCTCTCGTCAGTGTGAACACGTTGATGGCTCATCAGTTCCCCAGAACTTTTCCAGCACTTCCCGCAGTCTGGACATTGGAAAGGTCTCTCATCAGTGTGAACTCGCTCATGTGTCAGCAGGTGGGATGACCGAGTGAATCCCTTTCCACACTTGGAGCAGGTGAATGGTCTCTCCCCAGTATGAACTCGCTGGTGTGCGGACAGAGTGGATGACGCAGTGAATCCCTTCCCACACTTGGAGCAGGTGAATGGTCTCTCCCCAGTGTGAACTCGCTGGTGATTCTGCAGGGCCGATGACTGAATGAATCGCTTCCCACACTTGGAGCAGGTGAATGGTCTCTCCCCAGTATGAACTCGCTCATGTCTCAGCAGGTGGGATGACCGAGCGAATCCCTTCCCACACTTGGAGCAGGTGAATGGTCTCTCCCCAGTATGAACTCGCTGGTGTACGGACAGAGTGGATAACTCAGTGAATCCCTTCCCACACTTGGAGCAGGTGAATGGTCTCTCCCCTGTGTGAACTCGCTGGTGATTCTGCAGGGCCGATAACTGAATGAATCGCTTCCCACACTTGGAGCAGGTGAATGGTCTCTCCCCAGTGTGAACTCGCTCGTGACTTCGTAGGGCCGATGACTGAGTGAATCCCTTCCCACACTTGGAGCAGGTGAATGGTCTCTCCCCAGTGTGACTGCGTTGATGAGTTTCCAGCTGGGATGGGGAAGTGAATCCTTTCCCACAGTCCGCACATTTCCACGGTTTCTCCTCAGTGTGACTGCATTTGTGGCTTGTGAGGCCTGACGATAGAGCGAATCCTCGTCCACACACACAACACGTGTACGGTTTCTCCCCACTGTGAATGAGGCTCTTTGCTTCCATGTTCAAAATCCTATGATGTTCAGGATATGATAAATTGAGGATGTGATGTTTTGGTTTGAGATTCCCGACCTTTGAAGCGTCCCCTTCGAACACCCTGTGAAACTGATCGAGAACAGAAAATAGGGAATGAGAGAGAACCCACAAAAAAACAAAGGCAGGTTGTGAAATTGAGCTGAATGAATCTGGTAATTTGTGGGGCCGGCACTGGGAAAAAAACTGACCATGAAAACTGCTGGATTGTCAGAAAAACCCAACCGGCCTCTTTAGGAGAGAAAAAGAGGTGAAGAGGGATTTTGTATATCTACAAGACATACTAAGAGAGTAGTTGGCAAAGCAAATTCGATTTTGGGCTTCATAAACAGTAATATTGATACCAAAGCTGTGCTTCCGGTGGCAATGATTAGCACTGCTGCCTCACAGCACCAGGGACCGGGGTTCAATTCCAGCCTTGGTGACTGTCTGGAGTTTGCACTTTCTCCCCATGTCTGCGTCGGTTTACATCCGGTGCTCAGGTCTGTCCCACAATCTAATGAGCAAATTAGGTGGATTGGCCTTGATAAATTGTCCCTTAGTGTCCAGGGATGTGCAGGTTAGGTGGGGCTATGGGGTTACAGGGACAGGGTAGGGGTGTGGGCCGAGGCAGGGTGCCCTTTCAGAGAATCAGTGCAGACTCGATGGGCCGAATGGCCTCCTTCTGCATTGTAGGAATTCTATGGTTCTAATTCTATTCTATGAATCTTTAGAAAGCTCTGGTCACCACTCTTCAGGAAGGATGTGAAGGTTCTTGGAGAAGGTGCAGAGGAGATTTACCAGAATGGTTCCAGCAAAGGAGGTTGAGAGGAGATTTGATTCAGGGACACAAGATTATGCCAGATTTCCATCAGGTGGACAAAGAAACTCTGTTTCCATTCACTGATCGTACAAACAGTCGGGACACAGATTTAAAGTTTTGGGTAAAACCTGGATTGAACGATATAAGATCCTCAGGGGTCTTGGCAGGGTGGATGTGGAGAGGATGTTTCCTCTTGTGGGACAATCGAGAACGAGGGGTCACTGTTGCAAAATAAGGGGTCAACCATTTCAGATGGAGATGAGGATTATTTATTCTCTTGAGGGCTGTCAGACTTTGAATGCTGAGCAGGCTCGAAGGGCCTAGTGTCCTGTTCCTTGTTTGTATGTAAAAGCTACAGGAGATATGACGGGATAAGAGATATGTTTTTACACAGCGAGCGGCAATGACCTGAAACTTGCTGCCTATGAGGGAGTTTCAAAATAGACACAATGAATGATTTGATTTCAAAAGGAAATTGGATAGACATCTGAGGGAAATAAACCTGCGAGGATACAGGGATAGAGCAGGAGAATGGCACTGACTGGATTGCCCCAGAGAGCTAGCATGGATTCAATGGGCCGAATGCCATTCTCTGTGCCATCATGTCTCTGACTCGTTTGTGTAATCTAGTTCTGTTACTTAACCCCGGGGGGTTCAGATATTACTCAGGTAAATCTGTGCTACACTCCCTCCGAGGCCATTCTATCCTTCCTCCGGTTTGTTTCCCAGAACTGAACACAGTTCTCCAGGTTTGGTCTAACCAGGGTTTGTGAATCTCGGGGCTTTTCCAGTCACACTGAGACCTGAAATCTTCCCTCACAGACAGAACAGACAAACCTTTTACCTTCCACACCCAGATGCTGCTGAAATTCAGGTTCTGATGAATCGAGTGACTCTGTCAGATGTGACGTTTGGTTTGCGTTTCCCGTCTGTTAAACCTCCACTTCCAGTATCCTGTAAATTTACAGAAATCTCACTGTCAGTTTAGGATAGAAATTCACAACATTCTCTCCTCGCCAACTTTGATTAAACGTATTCCTGGAGGTTTGATCACATGACCTGCCCCCATCCTCCAGCCATTAATCGGTCAACACATCCATCCTTGTGACACACTGCCTTCCTCGGCCAATTGGGAAGCAAAAGGACTCAAGAAATCTTTTTTACTGTCCTAATGATTTTCCAGAGACAAAATATTTTTATCTGTCCTAATGATTTCCCAGGTATGAATCTCATTAAGATAGAAGGTTAAATTTGAATTCATTGAAAGTTTACTGATGACCATGAAACCATTGTCGATTGTTGCAAAGCCCCACCTGGTTCACTCCTGTCCTTCAGTGAAGGAAATCTTCTATCCTTACCTGGTCTGGCCTACATGTGCCTCCAGATCCAGTCAGCAGGTTGACTCTTAAAATGCTCTCTGAGATGCACTCAGTTCAGTGGCAATTAGGGCTGGGCAGTGAATGCTGGCCCAGCCAGTGACACCCACTTCCCGTGAATGAACAGAAAAGAAAATCTGCCATCCTTACCTGGTCTGGCCGACATGATTCCAAACCACAGCAATGTGGTTGATTCTTTAAATGCCCTCCGAGATGGGCGAGCCAGCCACTCGGTTTGAGGGAAATTAGGGATGGGCAATAAATGTTGGCCCAGCCAGTGACTCCGACAAATGATTAAAGCATTCCTGGAGACTCCAGTCAGTCAATCCGGGAGAGTTGGTATCCGGTCCAGGCTCACAGCGCATGCGCCCTGTGGCACCTTGTCCTCTGTAAAGATGGCGGCCGGTAACCTGGGCCTGTCGCCGCTCAGCTCTCACTCTGTTCGGTGCTGTTTAAGACGGGACTGTTAACATTTTACTCAGGAGTTGAAGCCTCCACGGAGTATTTATGAAGCCTCCTGGCTCACTCCGCAGCTTCTATTGCTCCTCGCACCGTCAGCGACAACTGCACTGCGCATGCGCTAGTCACAGCCCGAAAGCATATGCTCCAGTCACAGCCGGACTCTGCGTATGTGTGCGGAGCTTCTGTCATGTGGAACGAGCATATTCTCAGCTGCAACGCATGTTGGGTAATAAACCCGTCATTGAAATGAGTATTTTTGATATAAATTATGTTTGCCATCTGGTTACGGTGAGTAACATTGGGCCAAGGGAACAAATGTATGAAATCAATTAATACAGCACCTAAATAGTACGGGCCCTCCACCACAGTTCTCTCCTGTGTGTGATTGACAACAGTGACTACAGTGAGATGTGAATTCATTGGGTGTCCCAAAAGGTTTGGGTAAACAAATGATTTTTGTCCCCATAGACCGAAAAGTTAAACTGCCCCTCACCAATAACAATATGATGAAATTGGATCAAATAGTTTGAGCTTTTAAAGTTGGAGTGTTAACCGGTGGAAACTGAGAAAATCCCTTTGCACATGTGAAGTGTGTGAGTGATCTCCCTCTGAACTGCTCCTGAACCGCACATTAGATTAATTAATGACTAACTTATATTTATTCTTATCCAGTGGAATCATCTTCCACTTGTCGATCATGCCAAAACTTTTCATAATCTTACAGGCCATCCTTCATTCCCTTTTCCAGAGAAAAAGTTTACACCCCATCCAATCTTTCTGGCCGGGTATAACCTGCCAGTTCAGACATAATTTAAATATATTTGTCGGCATCTTCTCCAGTCCTTCTAGATCCATTTTAGGATGTGGAGACTTTACCTAATCTGAGCAGCAAACTCAAAGTTGCCCCCAAATGCCTGTATGTTGCAGTATGTTGCTACAAGGCAGCATGGTAGCATTGTGGATAGCACAATCGCTTCACAGCTCCAGGGTCCCAGGTTCAATTCCAGCTTGGGTCACTGTCTGTGCGGAGTCTGCACGTCCTCCCCGTGTGTGCGTGGGTTTCCTCCGAGTGCTCCGGTTTCCTCCCACAGTCCAAAGATGTGCAGGTTAGGTGGATTTGCCATGATCAATTGCCCATAGTGTCCAAAATTGCCCTTAGTGTTGGGTGGGGTTACTGGGTTATGGGGATAAGGTGGAGGTGTTAACCATGGGTAGGGTGCTCCTTCCAGGAGCTGGTGTAGACTCGATGGGCCGAATGGCCTCCTTCTGCATTGTAAATTCTATTACAATCATTTTACCATTAGCTGAATATGAGATGAGACAGAAGAAGCAGATCCAACGAGTCTGTAACACTGTAGAGGATCTACAAACTTGCCTCTTTCCCTTACTGCTAAACAGTTGACTTTTTCACTCTTAACCTGTCAGTTATGGCATTAAGAATAATGTGTCAGAGAAAGACTGGATTTCAGCTCGGTGACACTGGGCCAGACTAAATTGGTTCACAGGATTGTTGAGCTAATGTATCCATATCATAAAATGGATCTGGAAGGACTGGGGAAGATACGGGAAAGTATATCAGAATGGTGCCTCAAAGGGCAGGTTACAGCCAGCAAGAAATGCAGCGGCTCGAGGAGCCATCTGGTCTCCCTCCGGCTCCCATTTCTTATGTTCTTATGAACATCACTGTAAATCATTTCCATGCTGTTGCCATTTATACCTCCCCTGGACCTGTCCTTTATTTCTTCTCTTGTCCTATTAGTTTATTTACTTATCTCATTGTCACCCAGATTTGTCTTGCACCATTATCCCCTTTGTCATTTAATCAATTCAGCCTTACAACCTCACAAACTGGACCCCTCTGAAATGGCCCAGCAAGCCACTCAGTTCTAGGGTAACTAGGGATGGGCAACAAATGACAGCCACATCCCAAGAACAAATAAAGAAAATTTGGCAGTAAGGAAGGCAAATGCAATGTTCGTATTCATTTCAAGAGCTACAATACAAGATGAATGGGAATGAGAAATGGCCATGATCGAATGGCAGACCAAACTCGATGGGCTGAATGGCCTAATTCTGCTTCTCTATCATTTTTTTAATGAGGGAATCTCACAGAAACACTTGTAAAACAATTGTTGGAATCCATCCCAGACCTGGATACAGATCAATTGATTCTTGGAGGAGACTTCAATTGTGTTCTGGACCCTAAATGGACTGGTCCAAGCTGATTCAACCACAACAAAAACATGAAAAAGGAATGAAACCAGACGGACCACCCGGCATCGACCCAGGCACCAGAAACAACAACGGCAAACCCAGCTAAAGATTTTTAAAAACTGTTCCCATCAGTAGATTGTATAAGGATTACGGGACACAAATTTAAGATTGTGAACAAGATCTACAGGGGAGATAGGAGGTAGACATTTTGTACAGTGAGTGATAATGATCTGGAACTCAATGCTTACACACAAAGGTCGATAATCTCCAGGTCCTGATAACCCAAATGGTGCTGTTAGAATTTGATGTGAGGATTGGTTGTGAGTTTCCTGTCTGTGAATCCCTTTCTAAGCCCCTGTGAAAGAAGTTTACAAAGGCATCACTGTCAGTCCAGAAATAATATTCAGGAAAGATAAATATTTCTCCTGGTTTGAATTCGCTGTGTGTAAATCCTCCCCTTCTAATCCCCTGTAAAAGGAGATTCCAAAGTTAATCATCGTCAATCCAGGATAGAAATTCACAACATTCTCCCCTCCTGCTTATGGGTCCAGGATGACCGCTCATGCCCCCAGCTGCACACTGACCCTCGTCATCAGCAGTCCCCTGATTTGAGGGTGACGTCTCCTCAGGGTTGTGAGTTTCTGCCCTGGGTCTTCATGTGACTGAACAGAGACGCAGAGCTTTGGACACATGGGACAGGATGTCCAATGAGACAGTGAAATCCGGAGAGCAGGATTGGCTTCCTTTTCTTTCCATCTCTGCCACCGCTTTGCATCATCAATAAGAGATTGGGACTCAAAGACTAATCCAGTTTGATGGACAAGTTGTCTCCATTCTGAAGAATGGGGAACAAGCTCCTCCCACTCATTGAAACATGGCCCGACAAAGATGACAACTGCGCATGCGCCCTGATACACATCCAATAAAGATGGCGGCCGTTAACTCGAGCCTAAATGAGGAGCTGCAGCTCTGCTCGGTACAAAGGGGTCCCGGAAACTCTTTTCCGAGGATTGCGGCTTACAACAGCTTTTCACAACGTTTCTGCCCACTCCCGCAATCTCTCGCTCCCTCCATACTGTTAAACGCCTGTTACCAATTTCTGATCTGAAGACACAGTACTTCTTTGCCATTACTCACTGCGCATGCTTCAATCACAGCTGGCCCCGCCCCTCATTCACTCCAACTGGTTGGAGGACCAGCCGCTCCCCGTCGGTCCTCCAGTGCCGCCCTCCACCTATTGGTCCGGAGCTGCCGTCAATCACCCGGGCATTGTGACGGTGACAGATGGTGAGAGCGGCCACAGGCTCAGGCTGACTTGCTCATTGTCCAATAATAACAGTGAGAGTCTCAGTGGGACAATCAGACAATAATAGTGGAGATGGGGCCCAGAGGAGAAACAGCAAAGGATTCACTGACTTTGAGAGTAACAAACACAGTGTCTGTTCCAATAAGAATCAGGCTGAAGTGTGAGTGAACACATCTTTGGATCCAGTGTAGAATCACAGAATCCCTACAGTGCTGAAGGAGGCCATTTGGCCCATCGAGTCAGCACCGACCCTCTGAAAGATCACCCTACCGTGGCCAATCCCCCACCCTAACCCCGTAACCCCACCCAGGGACAATTTAGCACAGGCAATCTACCTAACCTGCACATCTTTGGACTGTGGGAGGAAATCTCCGCAGCTACGGGAAGAATATGTAAACTCCACACAGACAGTGACCCAACGTCGGAATTGAACCCAGGTACCTGGAGCTTGAGGCAACAGTGCTAACTACCGAGCCACCCCCGTAACTCTGTCATGATTAGACAATAACCTGCCTGTTATTCCAATTCTGGTGTACGTTACTCTGTCACTATTATTATTAGACAACAACCTATCTGATATTCCAATTCTGGTGTGTGTTACTCTGTCACTGTTATCATTAGACACTAATAGGAGTGCAAAATAAATGCAAGGTAGCAATGATATTTTGAAGTTTCTGTGTTCCAATGAGTGTGACTGGGAGGTGTGCGATAAAATAGGAATGGAGACATCATGAGAAAGGATGGCACGGCGGCAGTGGTTAGCATTGCTGCCTCACGGTGCTGAGGACCCAGGTTCGATCTCGGCCCCGGGTCACTGCCGTGTGGAGTTTGCACATTCTCCGGTGTCTCCGTGGGTCTCACCCCCACAACCCAAAGATGTGCAGGTAGGTGGATTGGCCACTCTTGAGCTCCACCAAAAAAATAGAACAAAGGAAATAAACTTAGGGACAAAGCAAAAAGGGCCGCTCCAGTTAATGTCACTGCCTGAACATAACAAAGATCAGCTGGAACTTAAAAACATCTAATGGGAGTGTATTTAAAGGGGTCAATAAAGCACCCCAACCCCTGCGGTGCCCACTGGGCATGGAAGGCTTTGATGGCGCCCATGGACACTGCATGCTCCCTTTCTAGGGACACCCAGCTGCGAATGTAGCCACGGAAAAGGGGCAAACAGTCTGGTTGGATGACCCCCTCAGTCGCCCACTGCCTGGAGCTATAAATGACGCACTTCGCCAGGCCTAGAGCAGGTTCACAAGGACGTAAGTGGCACAGGTTCGCGAGGTCTTCGGCCCAAGTAGGACTCAGCAAAAACACAGTCTGTGCTCCCACCCTGGAACGACCACCCAATGGAATCCAGCTCCTCCCTGCTGGTGTGCGGAGTCTTCAGTCTGGGAGGGGACTCAGCAAACACACTGTCCACTTGATCCCCCTGCCCTGGAACAAGCACACTGGATAGAATAAGGAAGGTTTTGTCCTTGCTGAAGGCAGATGTTATCAGTTGGGAAGACTGCAAACAAGCAGTCCAAAGGGCTTTACTCCCACCTTGTTTTTGTCCTCCTCTCCCCTCTCCATCCTTCTCTCACGTCTCCTTCCTCCAGGCAGTTCAGCAGCAACCAGCACTGGAAACAGGCAGTAAACTGAGCAACAGCAGCAGCAACAGAGAGAGAGAGAGAGCAGCAACAGCAGCAGTCACTCTCCACCACAGCAACACCAAAGTCTGCACTGGGAGTGCCAGCTTCGGATTGGCCATGCTAAATTGCCCCTTAATTGTAAACAAATAATTGGGTACTCTAAATTTATAATTATTAATAATAATAATAATCTTCACCTCTGTCCCAATTTTAGTGTTTTCAAGATTACAATCTGCTGCAACTTTCGGCTGGAAAGATATCAGAAGCTTTGGAAGCACCTGTAAAAGGACATTACAATGGTCAGAAATATTAGTCAAGGTTAGAAATTAAGATCAGACAAACATTTATCTTGGTTTGAGTTTGCTGGGTGTAAATCCTCCCCTTCTAACCCCCGGTAAAAGGAGTTTCCAAAATCCATCACTCTACGAGTAGAGGATAGAAGTTCCAAACATTCTCTTCCCTTGTTGCCAGTCCCAGGATAACTTTTTAAGTACCCAATTCATTTTTTACAATTAAGCGGCAATTTAGTTTGGCCAATCTACCTACCCTGAACATGTTTGCCTTGTGGGGGTGAAACCCACGCAAACACGGGGAGAATGTGCAAACTCCACACTGACAGTGACCCAGAGCCGGGATCGAACCTGGTACCTCGGTGCGTGAGACAGCAGTGCTAATGTCCCAGAATTAATTATTAATACGGGTTTTACTTGCTTTGGAGGCAGTTCAGTGAAGTTTCACTAGTCTGATTCCTGGGATGGGAGTGTTTGTTTTATGGAGGAAGATTGAGCCTGTTTAGTCTGTACCCGATGCAGTTCAGAAGAATGAGAGGTGATCTTCTTGAAACATCTAAGATTCTGAGGGATTTTGATGAAAGAATATTTTCCCACATGGGGATTCAAGAACTAAGGGGGACAGTTTAAAGATATGAGTTCTCCAATTTGACACTGAGATAAGGAGAAATGTCTTCCCTCAGAGGGTCATCAGTCTGTGGATAAAAACAAATTGCTGCAGATGCTGGAATGTGAAACAAAAACAGAAAATACAATCCCAACAGGTCTGACAGTATCTGTGGAGGGAAAAGGGAGCTAACGTTTTGAGTCAGGATGACTTTGTCAAAGCTGAGTTTGTGGAATTCTCTTTTCCAGAGAGCAGTGACGCTGGGTCACTGAATAAACTCAAAGCTAAGTTCGTGTTTTTGTATCTACTGGGGAGTCAAAGGTTTCTGGGGGAAGGCAGGAAAATGTAATTAAGGGCACATTCAGATCAGCCAAGCCTTTATTGAATGGCAGTGCAGGGTTAATAAGCTGAATGGCTCCTCCTGCTGCTAATTCTGATGTTATTATTCTTCTGTTCTTCGGATTGCCACACATGGCAGCAGCACCTTTCCCCTCTGGAAGGGCCTGTCAATCATCGAGTCAATGATTTTCTCTCCTGGTCAGCGGGATCCTGAAGCACCGCCTCTGTTACGTCATCAAGATGGCCTCTCAGCCGCTCCGCTAAACAAAGATGGCGGCCGTGGAAGTGGGCCTGATGCCGGATAAAAGCTCCGCAGCTGCAAACGCGGGATTTGCAGGGTCTTAAACCGGCCGTGTGAGCTGCAGGGGGTGTTTATGAAGCCTTCAGTCCCTCCCCACCCCGGCTCCCGGCTCCATTCCTCCCTCCGCCTCACCGACTCTCACCGCCCCAAACAGCCACTCCCGCGCTCGCAAACCTCCGAGCAAAGTGACACTGCGCATGCTCCAGAGACAGCCCAGCATTGCGTCTGCGCACTGGGCTCCTGTGGAGTGACTGGGGCACATTCACAGCCGCATGGAGTGATGGGTAATAGCCGCACCATTGAAACTGCAAACAGTAAATACAAAATAACTTGGTTACCGATGGATCAAAATAATCTAGCAAATGATTGTCAATGGGTATTCTGCTAATCTCCATTTCTCAAAATGATTGAATGCTGCTCTCCCGTGGAACAATTCAGACCCCAATGGGTCCTTCCTCTCTCCTCCCCAGAAGACGCAAACTCTTGCTGAGTTCAATCGCAGAATCAGTAATTCCTCCATCTTCTCTTTTGCTCGTGATACTGAATGTTCAGTGTTTTCTAGAATGATCCAGTACAGGTGGATGTCATTCGGCACATCATGTCTGCACTGACTCTGGACAAGAGCTCCCACTTTTCCTGGTTAAATTCCATTTGCCACTGTGCTGCCCATATGATCAGTCCATCTGTACCATCCCGTAATTTAAGGCTTTTGTCCTCGCTAGTTGCCACACCAATGATTTTCCATCTGCAAACTTATCGATCATATCTTCACATATTTCAAGTCCTCGATTTTATATATAATTACTGTTGGTGGCTGAGGATGCACCAGGATCTCCATCAGCACCTGAACCTGTGATTCCTTCCTGTGAGACAATCGAAGCTTTAATAACTCTGGAGAAACAATGCTGAAAAAGCTGATGTCCTGGTCAATGAAAAATGAAAATGAAATGAAATGGTCAAGGCTAATAACTGGGTGCTGCCTTCTCTGTCTCTGAATTACCTCCACTCCTATTCACTCCCCACTTATGTAATAAGCATTGACCATAATGACTGGCAAGAGTATGCTGCCAATCAGTCACTATCGTGACAGCGTGCCAATCAAACTGCATCATTAGGATGGCACGGAAGCACATTGGTTAGCGCTGTTGCTTCACAGCGCCAGGGTCCCAGGTTCGATTCCTGCTTGAGTTTTTCTTTAAAATAATTTTTATTGAGATTTTTGAAAAATGTATAACAACAGAACAATAATAATAATAGCAATAACAATAATAAACACCCCCAGCACCCATAACAACGCATATAACGAACCCCCCACCCCCCTCAAACCCAATAAACAACAAAATAAATTAACAATACATTAAATTAACCTAAACAATACCCCCCTGAAACCCCCGCCCCTTTTCCCCCCCTCCCCCCAGGTTGCTGCTGCTGACCTAGTTCCCTATCTTTGAGCCAGAAAGTCGAGGAAAGGCTGCCACCGCCTAAAGAACCCTTGTACCGACCCCCTCAGGGCGAATTTGACCTTCTCCAGCTTAATGAATCCCGCCATGTCATTGATCCAGGTCTCCACGCTTGGGGGTCTCGCATCTTTCCATTGCAACAATATCCTCCGCCGGGCTACTAGGGACGCAAAGCCTGCTTGAGTTACTGTCTGTGCAGAGTCTGCACATTCTCCCCAAAAGACTTGCTTGTTAGGTAAATTGGTCATTCTGAATTCACCTGAGCAGGCGCGGAGTATGGCGACTAGGGGATATTCACAGTAACCTCATTGCAGTGATAATGTAAGCCGACTTGTGACAATAATCAAGATTATTATTATAATTACTTTTGATTTCCAACGCCTTAATGAAGAGGCAGAGAGTGGCAGAGAGGGACCTCTGCCAAAGATCTGCGGGTTAAGAAACACCTTCTCCAATCGCAGATAGACCACAAGAGAAACACATGACTGAGTAGATGTCATCCTTGAAATGAGGAACAGCTGACAACCTAACAATAGAGGAGGAGCAGGTTATGAAGGTGTGACAGTCAATGGAACTTTCTGTGTTTGAGCAGTTCAGCTCGAATTCCATGCTTGCCGGGTGCCTTTCTGCTTTCTCAACGATCCCAGCCTTTCTCAATTCAGGTGATGAGGATTCCTTGTCTAACTCAACCATGACAGGAAGCTGACGAGAGTTGAACAGAGACCGGGAGGTGTCCGTCTCACAGGAGTACAGCTCACAGTCGTGTTCAACCCAGCGGGACATATTTACATCTGTTGGTGAGAACTTCACCATACTCCATAATCAGGGCGGCACGGTGGCACAGTAGTTCACACTGCTGCCTCACAGCGGCGAGGTCTCTGGTTCGATCCCGGCTTCAGGGTCACTGTCCGTGTGGTGTTTGCACATTCTTCCCGTGTTTGCGTGGGTTTCGCTCCCACAACCCAAAAATGTGCAAGGTAGGTGGATTGGCGATGCTAAATTGCCTGTTAATTGGAAAAAAATGAATTGGCTACTCTTAAATTTAAAAAAAAAATAATAATCCATTACCAAAGGCAGTTCAGATTCCTTGATAAAAGCAAATTACTGCAGATTCTGGAATCTGAAACCAAAATAAATATGAAACTATCTTTGGTTTCAGATTCCATGACGCAGGCTGCTCCGGTGTTTATTTGCACAGCATCTCCATCTTTTACACAATGGTCTTGGCAATGTTAAGTCCCAAGTGATGCACTGTTCTAGCTCTTGGGTTTATGTTGGGTATCAGATAGGCTTTGCTTTTTGCTTCAACGACAGATGTCATCTCTGTTGAGTGGGTCTCAAACCAGTCTTTGTTGTGGGTTCCACCTTTACCAAATGTTGCTGCTGCTGTGTCAGAAATGATTCAACTCAGTGACTTCCAAACTTCATCAATAATAATGTTGATTGATTAAGTTTCTATTCCTAAGCCTGAGAAATATTTTACCGTTTTATTTCAAGTTGATAATTTAATTTCATAATGGTGGTGTCACAGTGCACAATGTGCAAGTCAGAAAGAATTGTCAGCAAGGATTAATCAGCATTTTCCACTTGGTGATCAGTAGAATGTTTCAGAAACTGAATTATAGATTTTTCACCAAAAACTCTTTCGGATTAAAGTAAAAGTTAATAAAGCTATTGCAAGTGTGTTCCTGGGAAAGATCTTGAATAAAGAAGAAAGATGTTTTTAAAAAGCAACACTGCATCCCTAAAATCAGTGACAAATCCAGAATATTAAACTGCAGCCAGTTATCGGGGTTGTTGACATCAGCAGAAATAAACCAAATATTGTAAGACTATCAGCAATAACAGCTGAATCCAGTCTCTTCAGTCATTCATGAAGCTGTTGATACAAAGAACAAGAAAATTACAGCACAGGACCAGACCCTTCAGCCCTCCATGCCCATGTCGACCATGCTGCCCATTTAAACTAAAATCTTCTACATTTTCTAGGTCCGTATCCCTCTATTCCCATCCTATTCAAGAGTGTTGACCTGAAAGAGGTCCACAAGATTATGAGGGGCATAGATAGTGTGGATGGGCAGGCACTCTTTCCCAGGGTGGAGGGATCAGTCACCAGGTGGCATAGGTTTAAGGTCCCTGGGGCAAAGTTTAGAAGAGATGTGTGAGGCAGATTGTTTTTACCTAGAGGGTGGTGAGTGTCTGGAACGCAATGCCAGGGGAGGTTGTGGAAGCAAATACATTAATGACATTCAGAATGCATCTTGACAAACACATGGATAGGATGGGTTTAGGGATATGCCACAAGAAAGTGCTGAAGGTTTTGGCTAAGGTCGGTATGATGACCGGGACAGGCTTAGAGGGCTGAAGGGCCTGTTCCTGTGCTGTATTGTTCTTTGTTCAAAGACTCTGTTCAATGTGGGAGAAACGGTTCATATGTTCAGAATGTGGATGATGTTTTAGCTGATGGTCTGACCTTTCGAACAATATGTAGTCACGCTGGAAGAAACCTTGGAAATCTGAGGACTGTGGAATAGATTTAATCAGACCTGGAGATTCATCGACTTGTTCACACTGAGGAGCGACCATTAATGTTCCCCGTGTGTGGGAAGGGATTCACTCAGTTCACCAGCCTCACTTCATCATGGTCAATCTGTACTGGACTGTTACCAAGTGCAATGTATCTTTCCTGAGGTTTGGTGGCCAGTACGGAACACAGTTCATGCAGCAAGTGAAGAAAAGACAGCAGGAATTTCTCTAATCTGTGATTTACAAGGACACATTCTCCGGTTCCCAGCAGTTACGTTTCTTCAGCAATTTCCTCATTTTCCCCAAAACTACCCAGTCTGTTAATTCTATTATTTCTGATAATTCCATTACTGCAGCTATAAACATCACACATTAGAATTTAATCTGTACCATTATTTACTCTGGTTTAAGTTTATGTTGAGGTTAATAACAGACAAACTCTGTCCTCTCCCCGATCCGATTAGAGTTTCCAATGAGTGGATTCTGTGGAATGGAATGTCTGATCAGCGTTTCCACGGTGACCTGTCTGCAGTGAAGGACTGTCTTATCAGCGTTTCCATGGTTACCTGTCTGCAGTGAAGGAATGTCTTATCAGCGTTTCCATGGTGACCTGTCTGCAGTGAAGCGCCTACTTGAGTTTCTAACTAAGACTAAACTTCTCTCTCCCATAACACACATCATATCAGACATTGTATGTCAATATATTTCAGCCATGTTATGTTAATGTCTCCAAAACCCTAAAAGGAGTTCAGATACACAAATGTTTAAATGTGGGAGGACAAGTTGATCAAGTGTTTAAAAAACACATGGGATCCAAGGTTTTATAATTCTGGGTGTGGGGTACGAAAGGACAGAGGTCATGTAAACCTGTACAAATCATTGGTTAGGCTGCAGTTGGAATATTAGATCAGGTTTTGGGAATCTTACACCAGGAAGGATGTCAAGGCCATGGAGAGGGTGTAGAAGAGATTCACTGAGATGATCCCAGGGAAGAGAGGCTTTAGTTACCAGGAGGGATTAGAGAAACTGGGGCTCTTTTCATTCAAACAGAGGCTGACTGGAGATCAGAGGGAGGGGGTTTGATTCCGGCCTTGGGTGACTGTGTAGAGTTTGCACTTTCTCCCCGTGTCTGCGTGGGTTCCTTCCAGGTGCTCCAGTTTCCTCCCACAGTCCAAAGACGCGCAGCCTTGGTGGATTGGCCATTCTAAAAGATTTCCCCTGAGTGTCCAAAGGTTAGGTGGGTTTCTGGGGATAGGGTAGAGGAGTGGTCCTGAGTGGGGTGCCGTATTGGAGGGTCGATGCAGACTTGATGGGCCGAATGGCCTCTTTCTGCACTGAAGGGATTCGATGGAACAGAAAAAGGTTCACATGAAATATCAATCAGACTGTACAACAATGTTCAGGACTTTCACTGGCCCGTGTGGGGTGGGGGGGAGGGTGCGGTGTGTGTGTGGTGGGGGAGGGGGGGCGGGGGACAGTGGAAGAATTGGTGATGGTTTCTCTTATCTCTGAATGAAATGTTATTTTTTTAACTGAAGGGTGTCTGTACTGGAAAATCTGAGTACCAAGTGCCGACTTGAACCATTCACCAATCAATTACAGCACAGCTCCCTCTACAGTGCCCCATGAAACACTCCCAAGGCTGATACAAAATGGTGTTAGATGCAGAGTAAATCTCCCTCCATGCTGTCCTCATCAAACACTCCCACAATAGGTACAGTACAAGTTTGGATACAACGTATATCCTCCTCTGCACTGTCCCCATCAAACACTCCCAGGACAGGTACAGCACAGGGTTAGACACAGAAGATATCCCTTTGTACATTGTCCCAGTCAAACACTCCCATGACAGATACAGCACGGGGTTAGATACTGTACTAAGTAAAGCTCCAGTTACACTCTTATAATCAAACACTGCCAGGTGCAGATACACAGGCAGGTTAGCAAAACCATCCCTGATGCCAAGGCTAGGAGAGACAGGATGGAAGGTATGGGAAGCTGGGACTATTAAAATTTGGTTTTGGGATCGCAGATTACCCACAAACTGGAGTGGGGGAATGGGGTTAGATCCAGCTTAAAGCACATCAAGGTAGATGAATCCCCAGAAACTGATGAATTATATCCCAGGACGTTGTGGGAGGCTAGGGGGGGGGGGGGGGGGGGGGGGGGATTGTGGGCTCCCCAGTAGAGATATTTGAATCGTCGACAGCCACAGGGGAGATGTCTGAAGATTGGAGGGTAACAAATGTTGTGCCTTTGTTTAAGAAAGGCCGCAGGGAAAAGCCTGGGAACTACAGACCGGTGAACCTAACATCCATGGTGGATAAGTTGTTAGAAGGTATTCTGAGAAACAGGATCTACAGGCATTTAGAGAGGCAATGACTGATTAGGGACAGTCAGCACGGCTTTGAGAGTAGAAAATCATGTCTCACAAATTTGGTTGAGTTTTTTAAATAGGTAACCAACAAGGTAGATGAGGGCAGTGCAGTTGATGTTGTCGACATGGACTTTAGCAAGGCCTTTGTCAAGGTACCGCATGGTAGGTTGCTGCATAAGGTTAAATCTCACGGGATCCAGGATGAGGTTGCCAATTGGATACAAAACTGGCTTGACGACAGAAGAGAAAGAGCGGTTGTAGAGGGTTGTCTTTCAAACTGGAGGCTGGTGACCAGCGGTATGCCTCAGGGATCAGTGCTGGGTCCAATATTATTTGTTGTTTATATTAATGCTTTGGATGAGAATGTAGGAGGCATTGTTAGTAAGTTTGCAAATGACACCAAGATTGGTGGCATAATGACCAGTGAAGGTTATTTAGGATTGCAACAGAACTCGATCAATTGGGCCAGTGGGCCGATGAATGGCAGATGGGAGTTTAATTTTGATAAGTGTGAGGTGATAATCGGGGCAGGACTTACTCAGTTAATGGTAGAACAAAGAGATCTAGGAGTAAAGGTTCATAGCTTCTTGAAAGTGGAGTCACAGGTGGACAGGGTGATGAAGAAGGCATTCGGCATACTTGGTTTCATTAGTCAGAGCATTGAATACAGGAGTTGGGACGTCTTGCTGAAGTTGTATAATATATTAATAAGACCACACTTGGAATACTGTGTATAGTTCTGGTCCTATTATAGAAAGGATATTATTAAACTAGAAAGAGTGCAGAAAAGATTTACTTGTATGTGACCAGGACTTGATGGTTTGGGTTGAGAGGCTGGATAGACGAGGACTTTTTTCCCTGGAGTGCAGGAGGATTCGGGTGATCTTATGGAGGTATGTAAAATAATGAGGGGCACAGATAAGGTAGATAGTCAACATCTTTTCCCAAAGGTAGAGGAGTCTAGAACGAGAGGGCATAGGTTTGAGGTGAGAGATATAAAAGGGTCCAGAGGGGAATTTTGTTCACACAGAGGGTGGTGAGTCTCTGGAACAAGCTGCCAGATGCAGTAATAGAGGTGGGTACAACTTTGCTTTTAAAAAGCATTTCAACAGTTATATGGGAAAGCTGGGTACAGACGGTTATGGGCGAAATGCGGGCAATTGGGACTACCTCAGAGGTAAAAACTGGGCAGGAGCGTCAGGTTGGGCTGAAGGGCCTGTTTTCATGCTGTAAACCTCTTTGACTCTATCCAACTGCAGCAAAACATCCTACATTTATATTAGGTTTCCTTTGCAATAAACAATAATATTCCATTGACCTTCCTGATCACATACTGTACCTGCAGACTAACGTGGCATCGGGCACCCTGATTCTTCTGTACCTCAGAGTTCTGAAATCTCTCTCCATTTAAATATTATTTAATTCCTAACAAAGTGGACAATTGACATTTTCCCAAGTTTGCTCCATCTGTCAGTTTTTTGCCCACTCACTTAACCTGTTTGTAGTCCTTTGCAGTCCTTAAATCCACTTCACAAATTACTTCCCGACCCGTCTTTGAGCCATCAGAAAATTTAGCCGCCAGACATTCAATCCCGTCATCCAACACATTCATACAGATTGTAAATGGTTGGGAGCCCAGCACTGAACCTGGTGACATTCCACTTGTCACATCTTACCCACTCAGAAATGACCCATTTATACCGACTGGCTGCTTCCTGTTCGCTAACCAATCCTCTATTCATGCTGATACCTGTACCAGCCCGTACCAGCCTCCCCGAACAGGCGCCGGAATGTGGCGACTAGGGGCTTTTCACAGCAACTTCATTGAAGCCTACTCGTGACAATAAGCAATTTTCATTTTATTTCCTTTTCAATATGTTACTCCCCACAAAAAGAGCTCTTATTTTGTGGAATAACCTTTGATATGGCACCTTGGGAAATACCTTCTGGAAATCTAGATAAAGCACATCTACAGGTTCCCCTTTATTGACATCTGTTGTTACTTCCTCAAGGAACCTTGATAAATTAGTCAATCACGATCGAGTCTCTGAACTCCATTTTCAATCACTGTGTCAAAAGAAAAATCAAATCTCCTCTACCCCTCTGCCAATTACCTCAGATGGACTCACTTTCTGTTAAAGAGCCTGTCAACCCCTCTCACCCACTTTCCCGAAAGTGAACATATTTAATCAAGAAAAGTCCAACAAATTCAAATATTTTCCTGTTAAACATTTATTGACAAAACAGAACATGGTTAAAAAAACTAACAGAAAATGTATTGAGGATCAAAGACAACCAGAGTGACAGGATGTTCACAATGTTCTGGATCCCAAAATGGTTTCCCTTTGGCTCCTCTGTACTCTGTTCCCGTGAATCCCCGCTTTGGATACGGGGGACTGAACCCTGGGGGTCACATCATCGCCAGCCTCTGTCACCCCCCCCCCCCCCCCGCCCCCGAAACCTGATTGGCTGAAGATCCAGTTCGCAGTTTAGCACAAGGCTAAATTGCTGGCTTTGAAAGCAGACCAAGGCAGGCCAGCAGCACGGTTCAATTCCAGTACCAGCCTCTCCGAACAGGCGCGGGATGTGGCGACTCGGGGCTTTTCACAGTAACTTCATTTGAAGTCTACCTGTGACAATAAGCGATTTTTATTTCATTTCATTTCAGTCAGGCCTCCAGCACCTTCCTGTCTCTATTAGCGACGCCCATGGCAGTTTCCCAATTGGGGAACAGGCCCCGTTATTCTCAGCTAAATTCAGCCCTCAGCTCCATCACCTGGCTGTCATTGACACGAGTAATAGCGACAGAAAGGTGCCCGAGGCTCAAATAGGGAGTCAAAACTTGTGGATTAGGATCTCCGTAAAGGTCAGCAACTTCTTAGAAAATATCAAATTCCCAGTCAACAAATTAGAAGGATCACACGACAGGACTTCAAGTTTTATGACTTTTAATGCAACAAGCTAGAAGCTACTTTAACTTGGAAAACTACACAGTAAACTACAAATTAGAACTTTGCCCTTTTAAATAACCTGGAATCACACTCCACGGTTATAGTTACTCTGTCCTGGAAGTCGAAACTTAATTGTCTCAGAACCTGTCCAAAGTGATGATTCATTCCCGAGGAAAGAACTGCTGTTCGTAGTATATATAAATGATTTGGAGGTAAATGTAACTGGTCTGATTAGTCAGTTTGCAGACGACACAAAGGTTGGTGGAATTGCGGATAGCGATGGGGATACAGCAGGATTTAGATCATTTGGAGACTTGGGCGGAGAGGTGGCAGGTGGAGTTTAATCCGGACAAATGTGAGGTAATGCATTTTGGAAGGTCTAATGCAGGTAGGGAATATACAGTGAATGGTAGAACCCTCAAGAGTATTGAAAGTCAGAGAGATCTAGGTGTACAGGTCCACAGGTCACTGAAGGGGCAACACAGGTGGAGAAGGTAGTCAAGAAGTATGCTTGCTTCATGCAATGAAGGCATGATTGCCTTCATTGGCCGGGGCACTGAGTATAAGAATTGGCAAGTCATGTGGCAGCTGTATAGAACCTTAGTTCGGCCACATTTGGAGTATTGTGTTCAATTCTGGTCGCCACACTACCAGAAGGATGTGGAGGCTTTAGAGAGGGTGCAGAAGAGATTTACCAGGATGTTGCCTGGTATGGAGGGCATTAGCTATGAGGAGCGGTTGAATAAACTCGGTTTGTTCTCACTGGAACAAAGGAGGTTGAGGGGCAACTTGATAGATTTCTACAAAGTTATTAGTGGCATAGACAGAGTGGATAGTCGGACGTTTTTCTCCAGGGTAGAGGGGTCAATTACTGGGGGGCATAGGTCTAAGGTGCGAGGGGCAAGGTTTAGAGGAGATGTAGGAGGCAATTTTTTTTTAAACACAGAGGGTAGTGGGTGCCTGGAACTCGCTGCCGGAGGAGTTGCTGGAAGCAGGGATGATAGTGACGTTTAAGGGGCATCTTGACAAATACATGAATAGGATGGGAATAGAGGGATACGGACCCAGGATGTGTATAAGATTGTAGTTTAGTCGGGCAGCATGGTCGGCACGGGCTTGGAGGGCCGAAGGGCCTGTTCCTGTGCTGTACTTTTCTTTGTTCTTTGATTTACTTCAGTTCTTCAACCAACACACCAAAGAAAAAAAGGGAGAGTAGAATAGAATGTGAACTAGCAAAATACATAAAAATGGACGGTAAAAGTTTCTGTGGCTACGTAAAAAGGAAATTTTTGGCTCAAAGCTTTGTCCATTCCAGATAAAGTCAGGAGAATTTAGAATGAGGAATGGAGATCTTTACAGCCACCTCGTTCAACTCTGGGATGTGGATCATCAGCTTTTGGGGATTTATTCACTTTCAGCCCCATTAATTTCTCCAGGTCGACTTTTTCACCAATACTAATCTCTGCCAGTCCCTTGGTTCTCTGATGTTTTGGGGACAATTTCTGTATCTTCCTCTGTGAAGACTGACTCACGTTGCTTAGTTTCTCTGCCATTTCCTTACTCCCCATTATAAACTCTCCTGTCTCTGCCTGGAATGGACCCACATTGGTCTTTGATAATCTTTTCCTTTTCACATTCCTGTCAAAGCTTTTCCAATTGGTTTTTATGTTTCTCACCAGTTTGCTCTCATCAGTTTCTTGATCCTCCTTTGCTGAATTCCAATGGATCTCATGGAACCTTTAACTTTTCTTGTGAGCCAAGGTTACATTATTTTTCCTGTTGGATTTCTGTTCCCTAAAGGAATCGGTATTTGTTGTATATATGTGAAATTAAAGTCACAAAAATCCCAGAGGACCATAGGCTTCTCTCCTCTTTGACATAGAACATAGAAAAGTACAGCACAGAACAGGCCCTTCGGCCCTCGATGTTGTGCCGAGCAATGATCACCCTACTCAAACCCACGTATCCACCCTATACCCGTAACCCAACAACTCCCCCTTAACCCTACTTTTTAGGACACTACGGGCAATCCACCTAATCCACATGATGTGGAGATGCCGGCGTTGGACTGGGGTGAGCACAGTAAGAAGTCTTACAACACCAGGTTAAAGTCCAACAGGTTTGTTTCAAACACAAGCTTTTGGAGCGCAGCTCATTCCTCTGGTGAATGGAGAGGTATGTTCCAGAAACATTTATATAGACAAAGTCAGAGATGCTGGACAATGCTTGGAATGCGAGCATTTGCAGGTAATCAAACCATGACAGATCCAGGGAGAGGGATAATCACAGGTTAAAGGGGTGTGAATTGTCTCAAGCCAGAACAGTTGGTAGGATTTTGCAAGTTCAGGCCAGATGGTGGGGGGTGGATGTAATGCAACATGAATCCAAGGTCCCGGTTGAGGCCGCACTCATGCGTGCAGAACTTAGCTATACGTTTTTGCTCGGTAATTCTGCGTTGTTGCGTGTCCTGAAGACCGCCTTGGAGAACGCTTACCCGGAGATCAGAGGCTGAATGCCCTTGACTGCTGAAGTGTTCCCCGACTAGAAGGGAACATTCCTGCCTGGTGATTGTCGCACGATGCCCGTTCATTCGTTGTCGCAGTGTCTGCATGGTCTCGCCAATGTACCATGCTTCGGGACATCCTTTCCTGCAGCGTAAGAGGTAGACTACATTGGTCGAGTCGCACGAGTATGTGCCGCGTACCTGGTGGGTGGTGTTTCCACGTGTAATGGTGGTATCCAAGTCAATGATCTGGCATGTCTTGCAGAGATTGCCCTGGCAGGGTTGTGTGGTGTCGTGGTCGCTGTTCTGAAGGCTGGGTAATTTGCTGCAAACAATGGTTTGTTTGAGGTTGCGCGGTTGTTTGAAGGCCAGAAGTGGGTGTGTGGGGATGCCCTTGGCAAGATGTTCATCTTCATTGATGATGTGTTGAAGGCTGCGAAGATGATGTCGTAGTTTCTCCACCCCAGGAAAGTACTGGACGACGAAGGATACTCTGTCAGTGGTGTCCCGTGTTTGTCTTCTGAGGAGGTCGGTGCTGTTTTTTGCTGTGGCGTGTTGGAACTGTCGATCGATGAGTCGAGCGCCATATCCCATTCGTACAAGAGCATCTGTAGGTGTCTGTTACGCTCCTCCTCGTCTGAGCAGATCCTGTGTATACGGAGGGCTTGTCCATAGGGGATGGCTTCTTTAATGTGTTTCGGGTGAAAGCTGGAGAAGTGGAGCATCGTGAGGTTGTCTGTGGGCTTGCGGTAAAGCGAAGTGCTAAGGTTGACAGAGAGAGAGCTGACTGGAGGTGATTTAACCCGAGGGTCAGCACACCTCAGGCGAAGGGCCTGGTTGAGAAGGCCGAGCCTTCATGAATAAACTCAGCCAGTACGGGAGTTGAATCCTCACTGTTGGCCTTGCTCTGCATCACCAACCAGCCGTCCGGCCAACTGAGCTGACCAACCCCTGATAAATATGTAACAATTCCTTGAACATTAGGTATTCCCTGTACCAATCAGTTTCCCACCTCAGACAACTTGCCCCTCATACTCTGATAGTTTTCTTCTGTGAGGAACACCCAGATAAATGAAACAAAAGAACCATGTAACCACCAGGGTCCATCTCCATGGCAACATGGCTTTGGGGGGGGTGTTCCAAACAGAAATAGGAACTAAATATCTTCAAACTTCCAAACACCCTTTCACTCTGTGATCCTTGTGCAATTTGAAGCCAGGTATTAGCAACAAAGCTCAAAGAGCATCAGCCCACTGGAGGCAAAGCGGGGAGACCGGCCAGTCCACCAGAAAGAAACCCTCCGACCATCCCCACTGACCACCTGTCAGAATGAACAAAATGCAGTCCTGGGTGTAGAGCAGAAACAATAACAGCAGAATCCAACCCCTGTAATCAATTGTGAAATTGTTGGTGTCACAGCAGGTCTGATGAAGCATGCAATCCCGTCTCACATTCTGGGGTGGACAGCGTCTCCCCAGTGTGAACTCGCTGGTGTGTCCGCAGGTGAGATAACTGAGTAAATCCTTTCCCACACTGAGAGCAGGTGAATGGCCTCTCCCCAGTGTGAACTCGCTGGTGTGTCTTCAGGGTGGATAACTGAGTGAATCCCTTCCCACACTGAGAGCAGGTGAATGGCCTCTCCCCAGTGTGAACTCGCTGGTGTGTCCGCAGGTCGGATAACTGAGTGAATCCCTTCCCACACTGAGAACAGGTGAATGGCCTCTCCCCTGTGTGAACTCGCTGGTGTGTCTGCAGGTGAGATAACTGAGTGAATCCCTTCCCACACTGAGAGCAGGTGAATGGCCTCTCCCCAGTGTGGACCCGCTGGTGTCTCCGCAGGTGAGATAACCGAGTGAGTCCCTTCCCACACTGAGAGCAGGTGAACCGTGTTTCCCCAGTGTGAATTCGCTGGTGTGTCTTCAGGGTGGATAACTGTGTGAATCCCTTCCCACACTGAGAGCAGGTGAATGGCCTCTCCCCAATGTGAATTCTCTGGTGCATCTGCAGGCCGGATGGCTGAGTGAATCCCTTTCCCACACTGAGAGCAGGTGAATGGCCTCTCCACAGTGTGAATTCGCTGGTGCGTCTGCAGGCCGGATGGCTGAGTGAATCCCTTCCCACACTGAGAGCAGGTGAATGGCTTCTCCCCAGTGTGAATTCGCTGGTGTGTCTTCAGGGTGGATAACTCAGTAAATGCTTTCCCACACTGAGAGCAGGTGAATGGCCTCTCCCCAGTGTGAACTCGCTGGTGACTGCGCAGGTGCGTTATCTGAGTGAATCCCTTCCCACACTGAGAGCAGGTGAATGACTTCTCCCCAGTGTGAACTCGCTGGTGTCTCAATAGGTGGGACAAATCACAGAATCCTTTCCCACACTGAGAGCAGGTGAATGGCCTCTCCCCAGTGTGAACTCGCTGGTGTGCCTGAAGGTTAGATAATTGACTGAATCTCTTCCCACACTGAGAGCAGGTGAACGGCCTCTCCCCAGTGTGACTGCGTCGATGAATCTCCAGCTCAGATGGGGCTCTGAATCCCTTCCTACAGTCCCTACATTTCCACTGTTTCTCCATGTTTTGGGTCTCCTCGTGTCTCTCCAAGTTGGATGATCAATTGAAGCCTCTTCCACAGACAGAACACATCTCTCCCTGGTGTGAATGTTATGTTTATTCAGGCTGTGTAACTGGTTAAAACTCTTTCCACAGTAAGTTCACTGATACTGGCTGTGCAGAGTCTGCGCGTTCTCCCCGTGTCTGCGTCAGTTTCCTCCGGGCGCTCCGGTTTCCTTCCACAGTCCAAAGATGTGCAGTTTAGGAGGATTGACCATGCTAAATTGCCCTTTGTGTCGAAATAGGTTGGGTGGGGTTATTGGGTTACGGTGATAGGGTGGTGTGGGCTTCGGCAGGCTGATCTTTCCAAGGGATGGTGCAGACTCAATGGTCCAAACGGCCTCCTTCTGCACTGAAAATTCTGGGAGTCTATGAACTCTCTCACTCGGGTGTGTGTTGTGTGGTCTCGGTGCTTTTCCCGTCACACTGATGTTTCCACAGTCAGTTCACTGGAACACTCTCACTCGGGTGTGTGTTGTGTGGGTCTCGGTGCTTTTCCATCCACACTCATGTTTGAAATCTTTAGGTGACAGTTCGGGCAAATATTTCTCCATCTAGATTGAAAGGCCGATGATATTCAGGTTCCAAGGAATCGAGTGACTGTCAGATCGAGACGAGACCTTTGAGATTTCTGTCTGTAATTCCTCCTCATCTAATATCCTGTAAAAACAATTTACAAAATTCATCACTGCCAGCACAGGGCAGAAACTTAGAACAGACAATTCTTGTTTCTATGCCACATTTTTTCCTCTCTCTTATTCCCCGAAAGCTGTAAATCTCCATCCCACACACTCTCCCTCCATTCTCACTCTGCTGTATCTAATATTCACCCTCCCTATTCTCCTGAAGGTGCTGATTCAGGCTGATTGACAGATCCAAGCTCACAGCTTCCTGTCCAGGAGATCATAATAAATACGAGCTGCAGTCGGCCATTCGGCTCATCGATCCGGAACCATTCAATGGGATCATTGGCCGATCTACCTCAGCACCGTTTTCCCACACTATCCCCCATATCCCTCGACATCTTCAATATCTAGAAACCCATCAGTCTGTGTCTTGAACATATTTGATGACTGAAGCTCCAGAATTCAAAAGCTTCACCACATCCTTGAGTAAAGATCCCTCCTCATCTCAGCGTTCTCTCCATTTTCCTGACAGTTCCCCATAACCCTCGACACTTATTGAAATTCATTCATTCCTTTGTCACCTCAAACCCTAACTACACAATGTTCCCCTTGCCGGCCTCTCAGATTCAACTCCACACAAGGTCATGTCAAAATCTGCTGCCTGTGGGCGTATTCACACTAATACCTGTTCACCCAACACCAGGTGTGACCAAATCCACTGGAGAAAATGGAACATCTTGTGAGGGGGGTGGTATGGAGGGAGATGTTGATGACAAAACCATTGATGGGGGAAGGGTGAAACCTGTTGAGAGTGAAGATTGTGGAAATTGGAGACATGTGGGTTTATCAGGTGTATCAAGTGCACACCATTTACATGGTGGAGGAGGAGGCCCAAGAGTTGTCCTGCATCACAGCTTGGTCTGGCAACAGCTCGGTCCAAATCACAAGAAACTGCAGAGTGTGATGAACTCAGCCCAACGCATCACACACACTTGCCACCCCCACACTGATTCTGTCTACACCTCCAGCTGCCTCAGGAAGGCAGACAGCATCATCAGAGACCAGTCCCACCCAGGCATTGCCTTCTTCCAGATCCTTCCATCAGACAGAAGTCTGAAGACCCGCATATCCAGACGTAGGAACAGCTTCTTAACCACAGCTACAAGACTCCTCAACGACACCCTTCAGACTGATCTGCTCCCTGTGAGAACACTATTCACGACGCCCTATGCTGCTTTTGCTCATGTATTTGCTTTGTTTGCCCCCTTGTTCCACACTGTAACTAATCACTGTTTGTCGATGTACAATTTGTGAATCTTCTCTGTTGATTATTCTTTTGTCTACTATGTATGTACTGTGTACGTTCCCTCGGTCGCAGAAAAATACTTTTCACTTTGGTACATGTGACAATAAATCAAATCAAAAATATGCCCTTGTAACATTCCATATATAAAATATTTGACTTACACTCTGCCTGTTCTCCCCACCAACAGTATGCACACAGCTCCCTTGGATCTTAGGCTGCTCCCAGACACTCCATGCTGGTCCCCAACATATAATGTCAATATCCCCTCCCCTCACAGTCAGAAGCATATTGCCCTCACCATCATTGCCCACTCAGGTCACTCTCATCAAACTTCCTCCCCAACTCAGTCAGAAGCCCTTCACTCAACTCCCCCCCCCCCCCCATCTCACTCACAGGTTCCTCTCTTCAGACCTCCTTCCCCACTCACTCCAACTACCCCTGCTCACTAACAATCTACTTTCCCCAACCTCCCCTCTGCATACTCAGTCCCTGCGGCTGTGATCATTTAGATCCGAAACATTAATTGTTTCTCTCCTCAGAAGCTGAAAGGCCCGCTCATTCATCCACATTTTATGTCTTTCCGATTTCCAACATCCGCGGTATTTTGCTCTAATTTGAACCTTCGGACCTCCTCCCACCCAGTCAGCTCAGTGGAATGTCCTCCAGCTGTTTTGTTTGGAGTGTTGTCACCATCCGGGTCACTAGGACCCTGAGGCCCCGCCCACTAGTCCGCCCAAATCCGCGCATGCGCTCCGCTGCCCGCAGAAACAAGATGGCGGCCATTAACTCGGGCCTGTTCCCGGGAAAAAGCCCTGGAGCATAAAGCAGGAGACCGGCAGGCTCCTGTCGGGGCTTGCAGCCTGCACCAGGTGTTTATGAAGTCTCCGCTCCTTCCCCAACCGAACACCAGACTCCATTCCTCCCTCCGCCCTAGCGACCCTCACCTGTCAACCTGTCAAAAAAAGCCTCTCCCGCACTTGCAGGGCTCGGAGTAAAGTGACACTACGCATGCTCCAGATACAGCATTGCGCCTGCGTACTGGGCTCCTGTGGAGTGATCAGGGCAGATTCACAAACGCTGGGTATGTTGGGTAATAACAGCATCATTGAAACTCCGAATAGGTAGTCGAAGATATATTTTGTTGCCTCGTTTAAATAAAACGCAAATTCGTGCAAATGGGTGTTGTGATATGTTCTATTTCCCAAAGTGATTTAAATGGCTGTTCTAAACAAAAGCAAATTGCTGCAATCTGAAACTAAAAGAGAAAATGTTGGAAAATCTCAGCAGGTCTGGCAGCATCTGTAAGGAGAAAAAAGAGCCCAGATACCTCTTTGTCAAAGCTAACAGCCGTTGAAAGTGGGAGATACTTATACTGTAGGGTGAGAGAATGAAAGATGAGTCATAGCCACAGAAACCAAGGGAAAAGAGAGCTAAACACAGCTCCAGGGTCCCAGGTTCGATTCCCGGCTGGGTCACTGTCTGTGTGGAGTCTGCACGTCCTCCCTCCCCCTGTGTGCGTGGGTTTCCTCCGGGTGCTCCGGTTTCCTCGCACAGTCCAAATATGTGCGGGTTAGGTGGATTGGCCATGCTAAATTGCCCGTAGTGTCCTAATAAAAGTAAGGTTAAGGGGGGGGGGGGGGGTTGTTGGGTTACGGGTATAGGGTGGATACGTGGGTTTGAGTAGGGTGATCATGGCTCGGCACAACATTGAGGGCCGAAGGTCCTGTTCTGTGCTGTACTGTTCTATGTTCTATGTTCTAAAATGTGCAGGTCAGGTGGATTGTTTATTGTCACGTGTACCAAGGTACAGTGAAAAGTATTTTTCTGCGAGCAGCTCAACAGATCATTAAGTACATGAAAAGAAAAGGAAATAAAAGAAAATACATAATACGGTAACATAAGGTACACAATGTAACTACATAAACACCGGCATCAGATGAAGCATACAGGGGTGTAGTGTTACTGAGGTCAGTCCATAAGAGGGTCGTTTAGGAGTCTGGTAACAGCGGGAAAGGGGGGATCAGATAGTGGGACAGAGTGGGGGGAAATATATGTAAAGAAAGACAAATAAATAAAAGGTAAAAGACAGTTCAAATGAAATGGATTATGTGAGAAGCATTCTGGTCACTGCATTAATGAACTATAAGTCATGATTCATTAATTAGTATAAACCTGAATCAATGTGATTATTTATATAATTGCAGTTAGTGTTCTGTTGATCAAATCAAGAGGATAAAGTTGAAGCTGAATGACAAGTGATTGTAGCAGTGAAAAAGTCTGAATTCTTCAGTAAGTTAAAATCCAATCTGTTTAGGTAATAAGAATGGAGAAAATCACTTCAGTTAATTCCTAGATTATTAGATTATAAATAAATGTGACTTCAGGGAAATGGAACGAGCTGATTGGTGAGTGGCTGATGAATCTTTATTTATTTTAACCTCCAATTTATTGTTGCTTCAGTCAGTTAATAATGGAATAAATAAAGGCAATGACAGGGCATCTCAGTCCTGTGGCAATGACAGGGCATCCCAGTCCTGTGGCAATGACAGGCCATCCCAGTCCTGTGGCAATGACAGGGCATCCCAGTCCTGTGGCAATGACAGGGCATCCCAGTCCTGTGGCAATGACAGGCCATCCCAGTCCTGTGGCAATGACAGGCAATCCCAGTCCTGTGGCAATGACAGGCCATCCCAGTCCTGTGGCAATGACAGGCCATCTCAGTCCTGTGGCAATGACAGGGAATCCCAGTCCTGTGGCAATGACAGGCCATCCCAGTCCTGTGGCAATGACAGGCCATCCCAGTCCTGTGGCAATGACAGGGTATCCCAGTCCTGTGGCAATAACAGGCCATCCCAGTCCTGTGGCAATGACAGGCCATCCCAGTCCTGTGGCAATGACAGGCCATCCCAGTCCCTTGGCAATGACAGGCCATCCCAGTCCTGTGGCAATGACAGGGCATCCCAGTCCTGTGGCAATGACAGGCCATCCCAGTCCTGTGGCAATGACAGGGCCTCCCAGTCCCTTGGCAATGACAGGGCATCCCAGTCCCTTGGCAATGACAGGGCATCCCAGTCCCTTGGCAATGACAGGGCATCCCAGTCCTGTGGCAATGACAGGGCATCCCAGTCCTGTGGCAATGACAGGCCATCCCAGTCCTGTGGAGAGCACATCCTGGTCACTGCATTCATCAATTATAAAGTGAGACGATTCATTAATTATCAGAAAACTGAAATAATCTGATCATCGTTCATAGAATTACAGTTTGCGGTCCGTTAATCAAATCCAGGGAATAAAGATGAAGTTGGCATTGTAAGAGTAAAGACGTCTGAATTTTTAGTGAATTAATCATTTGAGAGGTTTAGATATTAACAATTAACAAAAACGGGTGGCATTGTGGCACACTGGTTAGCACTGCTGCCTGAAGGCGCTGAGGACCTGGTTTCGTTCCCTGCCCAGGATCACTGTCCGAGTGGAGTTTGCACATTCTCCCTGTGTTTGCGTGTGTCTTACCCCTACAACCCAAAGATGAGCAGGGTCGGTGAATTGGTCATGCTAAATTGTCCCTTAATTTAAAAAAAAGAATTGGATACTTTAAATTTATTTTTTAAAAACAATTATCAAAACATTTCAGTTAATTCCGGATAAAAGGTGACTTCAGCTCAACGGAAGAAACTGATTGGTGAGAAGCTGATGAATCTTTA
>NW_024055473.1:408609-411109 GCF_902713615.1 Scyliorhinus canicula
GACAGAATCTGCACCACTCGCACCTGCAAACAATTAGAAACAAGGACTTTAACTTTTTATATCACCTTTTAAGAAACAATGTGATCAACGTAATTGTGGATATTACAATAGAAGGAAACACAGTGAAGGGTAAGATGTATATGTCAGTCTCCTGAACAAGTTTGAGATTGTGTAACTTGGGAACTTACCAGTTAGGAGATTGGCTGTTGTTAAGAATGAGTAAAAGATAATGCACAACATGTTCACGGAGCTGATGGTGGATTTGAACACAGTGAGTTACAGCTGAATTGTTGTAATGAAGAATTCAGAAGACGTTGAGTGATACCCGGCGTCACAACCGATTGGTTCATTCCTGACAAAGCCAACAGGTGACACCCAATCAGGTCACGGCTCCTTTGTCGTACGTTTCATCCAATTAGATCCATGTATTTGTTCTCCAATCCATGACGTCTGAGCGAGGAGCACGGTACCACTTGCACCTGTTGCCAGAACAATGAATTGAACAGAACATCAGACGATAAGGAACAGGAGCTGCAGTGGACCATTTGTCCCATCACTTGGACCTACTCCGCAATTCATGATTCAAGATCATGGTTGATCAATCTCACATCTACCTTCCTACCCCACATCCTTTATTTCCCGGAATATTCACAAATCCATCAACTGTCTCGACAAAACTAAACGACTGACTAACCTTTGACACAGGGAGAGCATTAAAGTGAATGTTGGCCCTTTTGCAGATTGAATTTTGAGAATGGACACTGATAGGTGTTACTTAATGTTGTGATAACAGCGTAAGAGTCTACTAGACAGCTAGTCAGGAACCTCGGAAAATACTATTCAGCGCCACAGAAAGAAATTATTCGGGCGAACTGCTCGTTATAATGTTGTTTTGTTATATTGACAGTTCACAATTCAGGTCACAGAACTGGTTCAGAGGAGGATTTTTTGATTCTTTCATCTGACGTCGGCGTAGCAGGCTGTGCGTTTATTGTCCATCCCTAATTGTCCTTGAGGGGGCAGTTAAGAGTGAACCACATTGCTGTGGGTCTGGAGTCACGTGTAGGCCTGACCAGGTAAGGATGGCAGATTTATTTCCCTACATTAGTGAATCAGATTTTTTTTTAACGAGAATCAACAATGGTTCCATGATCGCCATTAGACCTTTAATTTCAGATTCAAATGTAGCCATCTGCTGTGATGTGATTGAACCTGCCCCCAGGGCATTTTTATGGGTCTCTGGTTTACTAGTCCAGTGATAATACCACTCCGCCACCGCCTCACCAAGAGTGCCTTGCAGGTTTGTGTGAAGACTGACTGTGTCTCTGCAATAATGTGGGACTCAACGCACAGTGATACACGACAGAGTCAGAGACTGTAACCACTGTGATATTTAAAGAAACTGCTGTCTTGTCTTGGTCTAAATCAGCCGAAAACTGGTCTGGGAAATCTGAAGACTTTTCCCCATCCCCCGTATTGCATTTCTTCAGTAAATATCTCGGAGCTTCTCCTGGATACTGGATGTACCAGAAGAGAGTCTGGCCAGGGTATTCCGTTTTGTAACTGCAGATCAATTTTGCCGTCCATCCATCCTGAACCGTTAATTCAGGCGGCTCCTGGGAAACTAAATCTTGGCCATTGGTTCCTGTAACAACAGATAGAACGTGTGAGAACTCTGTGAGTAACATGACCCATGAAACACAGTCTGAGGATTTGAGCTCAGACTCACCGGGCAGCAAGACGTTTATTATAAGTAAAGCACACAGGGAGCACGTGGTTCCTGATGGACAGTAAACAGCGATACTGTTTCAAATATGTTACTGTTTAAAGTGTGAGATCAAAAGGTACACTCAGATCAGAGGCCATGATGTGGAGATGCCGGCGTTGGACTGTGGTGGACATAGTAAAAATCTTACAACACCAGGTTAAATTCCAACAGGTTTGTTGGGAATCACTAGCTTTCGAAGCACAGCTCCTTCATCAGGTGAGTCATTCTGTGGGAGGAAACGCACGCAGACAGGGGGAGAATGTTCAAACTCTATACAGACTGTCACCTAGAATTGAACGCGGGACCTTGGAGCTGTGAGGCAGCAGTACCACTTTGCCTCCCTGTGATTGTCGACCCGCTCCAGTTTTTGTATGAGCCCCGCCGGGCCCTCATTCACTGTGGGTCTCAGCGCGCAGTAATACACGGCGCTGTCTGTCATCTTCAAATCTGTCACAGACAAGTGAAAAGTGCTTTGCGTCTGGTTGAGTTTCCCGCTGAAGTGTTCAAAGCCGGGAGCCGTCTGTTTAAATCCATTATTATCAACTCTGAGCAGATACTGAGGAGATCGGTGTGGATACTGACGATGCCAGAACAGATAATATACTGTAGCTGAATTCGATACCGAGTAACTACAGGGCATTGCTGAATCGTCACCCTCTTCTGCGTCGACTCCTCGTTCTACCTGGGATACGGTGTCTCCCTTACTCATCCCTGAAATTAAACACAAAAATA